>NW_027225571.1:8360000-8639547 GCF_038994185.2 Dermacentor albipictus | reverse complement strand
TGGTTAAATGAAAATTATTCTGTGCCCAATCGTTCATTTAACATGTTAAACGGTGTCCATGTATGCCACGCACCTTTATATGCGGAGAAGGGGCTCTTTCAAGACACTTCATTTTTGGTCGCACAGAGGTCATTCTCAGTACATTTTACAATTTTCCGGGGAAAATTATTCTGTGCCCAATCGTTCATTTAACATGTTAAATGACGTCTATGCATGCCACGCACTTATATATGCAGAGAAGGGGCTCTTTCAAGACACTTTATTTTTGGTCGCACAGAGGTCATTCTCAGTACATTTTCAATGTTTTGGTGAAAATTATTTTGTGCCCAATCGTTCATTTAACATGTTAAAGGGTGTCTATGCATGCCACGCACCTTTATATGTGGAGAAGGGGCTCTTTCAAGACACTTCATTTTTGGTCGCACAGCGGACATTCTCAGTACATTTTTCAATTTTCTTGGAAAAATTATTCTGTGTCCAATCGTTCATTTAACATGTTAAACAGTCTCTATGCATGCCACGTACTTATATATGCGGAGAAGGGGCTCTTTCAAGACACTTTATTTTTGGTCGCACAGATTTCATTCTCAGTACACTTCTCAATTTTTTGGGAAAAATTATTCTGTGCCCAATCGTTCATTTAACATGTTAAATGGTGTCTATGTATGCCATGCAGCTTTATATGCGGAGAAGGGGCTCTTTCAAGACACTTTATTTTTGGTCGCACAGAGGTCATTCACAGTACACTTCTCAATTTTTGGGGAAAAATTATTCTGTGCCCAATCGTTCATTTAACATGTTAAACGGTGTCTATGCATGCCACGCACTTATATATGCGGAGAAGGGGCTCTTTCAAGACACTTTATTTTTGGTCGCATACAGGTCATTCACAGTACATTTTCAATTTTTTGGTGAAAATTATTCTGTGCCCAATCGTTCATTTAACATGTTAAACGGTGTCTATGTATGCCACGCACCTTTATATGCGAGCAGAAGCTCTTTCAAGACACTTCATTTTTGGTCGCACAGAGGTAGTTTTCAGTACATTTTTTAATTTTTTGGGAAAAATTTTCTGTGCCCAATCATTCATTTAACATGTTAAACGGTGCCTATGCATGCCACGCACTTATATATGTGGAGAAGGGGCTCTTTCAAGACACTTTATTTTTCGCCGCACAGAGGTCATTGTGTCTATACATGCCACGCACTTATATATGCGGAGAAGGTGCTCTTTCAAGACACTTTATTTTTGGTCGCACAGAGGTCATTCACAGTACATTTTTCCATTTTCTGGTGAAAATTATTCTGTGCCCAATTGTTCATTTAACATGGTAAACGGTGTCCATGTATGCCACGCACCTTTATATGCGGAGAAGGGGCTCTTTCAAGACACTTCATTTTTGGTCACACAGAGGTCATTCTCAGTACACTTTTCAATTTTTCGGGGAAAATTATTCTGTGCCCAATCGTTCATTTAACATGTTAAATGACGTCTATGCATGCCACGCACTTATATATGCGAAGAAGGGGCTCTTTCAAGACACTTTGTTTTTGGTCACACAGAGGTCATTCTCAGTACATTTTTCAATTTTTTGGGAAAAATGTTCTTTGCCCAATCGTTCATTTGACATGTTAAACAGTGTCTATGTATGCCACGCACCTTTATATGCGGAGAAGGGGCTCTTTCAGGACACTTCATTTTTGGTCGCACAGAGGTCATTCACAGTACATTTTTCAATTTTTTGGTGAAAATTATTCTGTGCCCAATCGTTCATTTAACATGTTAAACGGTGTCCATGTATGCCACGCACCTTTATATGCGGAGAAGGGGCTCTTTCAAGACACTTCATTTTTGGTCGCACAAAGGTCATTCTCAGTACACTTTTCAATTTTTCGGGGAAAATGTTCCGTGCCCAATCGTTCATTTAACATGTTAAACAGTGTGTATGTATGCCACGCACCTTTATATGCGGAGAAGGGGCTCTTTCAGGACACTTCATTTTTGGTCGCACAGAGGTCATTCACAGTACATTTTTCAATTTTTTGGTGAAAATTATTCTGTGCCCAATCGTTCATTTAACATGTTAAACGGTGTCCATGTATGCCACGCACCTTTATATGCGGAGAAGGGGCTCTTTCAAGACACTTCATTTTTGGTCGCACAAAGGTCATTCTCAGTACACTTTTCAATTTTTCGGGGAAAATTATTCTGTGCCCAATCGTTCATTTAACATGTTAAATGACGTCTATGCATGCCACGCACTTATATATGCCAAGAAGGGGCTCTTTCAAGACACTTTATTTTTGGTCGCACAGAGGTCATTCTCAGTATATTTTTCCATTTTTCGGGGAAAATTATTCTGTGTCCAATCGTTCATTTAACAATTTAAACAGTGTCTATGCATGCCACGTACTTATATATGCGGAGAAGGGGCTCTTTCAAGACACTTTGTTTTTGGTCGCACAGAGGTCATTCTCACTATATTTTCAATTTTTGGTGAAAATGATTCTGCGCCCAATCGTTCATTTCACAGGTTAAATGGTGTCTATGCATGCCACGCACTTATATATGCGGAGAAGGGGCTCTTTCAAGACACTTCATTTTTGGTCGCACAGAGGTGATTCTCAGTACATTTTTCAAATTTCGGGAAAAATTATTCAGTGCCCAATCGTTCATTTAACAGGTTAAATGGTTTCTATGCGTGCCACGCACTTATATATGCGGAGAAGGGGCTCTTTCAAGACACTTCATTTTTGGTCGCACAGAGGTAATTCTCAGTACATTTTTCAATTTTTCGGGAAAAATTTTTCTGTGCACAATCGTTCATTTAACATGTTAAACGATGTCTATACATGCCACGCACTTATATACGCAGAGAAGGAGCTCTTTCATGACACTTTCTTTTTGGTCGCACAGAGGTCATTCACAGAACATTTTTCAATTTTTTGTTGAAAATTATTCTGTGCCCAATCGTTCATTTAACATGTTAAACGGTGTCTATGTATGCCACGCACCTTTACATGCGGAGAAGGGGCTCTTTCAAGACAATTTATTTTTGCTCGCACAGAGGTGATTCTCAGTACATTTATCAATTTTTTGGGAAAAATTTTCTGTTCCCAATCGTTCATTTAACATGTTAAACGGTGTCTATGCACGTCACGCATTTATATATGCGGAGGAGGGGCTCTTTCAAGACACTTTATTTTTGGTCGCACACAGGTCATTCTCAGTACATTTTTCAATTTTCCGGGGAAAATTATTCAGTGCCCAATCGTTCATTTACCAGGTTAAATGGTGTCTATGCGTGCCACGCACTTATATATACGGAGAAGGGGCTCTTTCAAGACACTTTATTTTTGGTCGCAAAGAGGTCATTCTCAGTACAATTTTCAATTTTTCGGAGAAAATTATTCTGTGCCGAATCGTTCATTTAACATGGTAAATGATGTCTATGCATGCCACGTACTTATATATGCGGAGGAGGGGCTCTTTCAAGACACTTAATTTTTGGTCGCACAAAGGTCATTCTCAGTATATTTTTCAATTTTTCGGGAAACGTTTTTCTGTGCCCAATCGTTCATTTGACATGTTAAACAGAGTCTATGCATGCCACGCACTTATATATGCGGAGAAGGGGCTCTTTCAAGACACTTTATTTTTGCTCGCACAGAGGTGATTCTCAGTACATTTATCAATTTTTTGGGAAAAATTTTCTGTTCCCAATCGTTCATTTAACATGTTAAACGGTGTCTATGCACGTCACGCATTTATATATGCGGAGGAGGGGCTCTTTCAAGACACTTTATTTTTGGTCGCACACAGGTCATCCTCAGTATATTTTTCAATTTTCCGGGGAAAATTATTCAGTGCCCAATCGTTCATTTAACAGGTTAAATGGTGTCTATGCGTGCCACGCACTTATATATACGGAGAAGGGGCTCTTTCAAGACACTTTATTTTTGGTCGCAAAGAGGTCATTCTCAGTACAATTTTCAATTTTTCGGAGAAAATTATTCTGTGCCGAATCGTTCATTTAACATGGTAAATGATGTCTATGCATGCCACGTACTTATATATGCGGAGGAGGGGCTCTTTCAAGACACTTCATTTTTGGTCGCACAAAGGTCATTCTCAGTATATTTTTCAATTTTTTGGTGAAAATTATTCTGTGCCCAATCGTTCATTTAACATATTAAACGGTGTCTATGCATGCCACGCACCTTTATATGCGGAGAAGGGGCTCTTTCAAGACGCTTCAATTTTGGTCGCACAGAGGTCATTCTCAGTACATTTTTGAATTTTTCGGAAAAAATTCTTCTGTGCCCAATCGTTCATTTAACATGTTAAACGGTGTCTATGCCTGCCACGCACTTATATATGCGGAGAAGGGAGCTCTTTCAAGACACTTTATTTTTGGTCGCACAGAGGTATTCTCAGTACATTTTTCCATTTTTCGGGGAAAATTATCCTGTGCCCAATAGTTCATTTGACATGTTAAACGGTGTCTATACATGCCACGCACTTATATACACAGAGAAGGGGCTCTTTCATGACACTTTCTTTTTGGTCGCACAGAGATCATTCACAGTACATTTTTCAATTTTTTGTTGAAAATTATTCTGTGCCCAATCGTTCATTTAACATGTTAAACGGTGTATATGTGTGCCACGCACCTTTACATGCGGAGAAGGGGCTCTTTCAAGACAATTTATTTTTGCTCGCACAGAGGTGATTCTCAGTACATTTATCAATTTTTTGGGAAAAATTTTCTGTTCCCAATCGTTCATTTACCATGTTAAACGGCGTCTATGCATGCCACGCACTTATATATGCGGAGGAGGGGCTCTTTCAAGACACTTCATTTTTGGTCGCACAGAGGTCATTCTCAGTACATTTTCAATTTTTTTGTGAAAATTATTCTGTGCCCAATCGTTCATTTACCATGTTAAACGGCGTCTATGCATGCCACGCACTTATATATGCGGAGGAGGGGCTCTTTCAAGACACTTCATTTTTGGTCGCACAGAGGTCATTCTCAGTACATTTTTCCATTTTTTTGGGAAAATTATTCTGTGCCCAATAGTTCATTTAACGTGGTAAACGTTGTCTTTGCATGCCACGCACTTATATATGCGGAGAAGGGGCACTTTCAAGACACTTTATTTTTGGTCGCAAAGAGGTCATTCTCAGTACAATTTTCAATTTTTCGGAGAAAATTATTCTGTGCCCAATCGTTCATTTAACATGTTAAATGATGTCTATGCATGCCACGTACTTATATATGCGGAGGAGGGGCTCTTTCAAGACACTTCATTTTTGGTCGCACAAAGGTCATTCTCAGTATATTTTTCAATTTTTCGGGAAACGTTTTTCTGTGCTCAATCGTTCATTTGACATGTTAAACAGAGTCTATGCATGCCACGCACTTATATATGCGGAGAAGGGGCTCTTTCAAGACACTTTATTTTTGATCGCACAGAGGTCATTCTCAGTACATTTTCAATTTTTTGGTGAAAATTATTCTGTGCCCAATCGTTCATTTACCATGTTAAACGGCGTCTATTCATGCCACGCACTTATATATGCGGAGGAGGGGCTCTTTCAAGACACTTTATTTTTGGTCGCACAGAGGTCATTCACAGTACACTTCTCAATTTTTGGGGGAAAATTATTCTGTGCCCAATAGTTCATTTAACGTGGTAAACGGTGTCTTTGCATGCCACGCACTTATATATGCGGAAAAGGGGCTCTTTCAAGACACTTTATTTTTGGTCGCACAGAGGTCATTCTCAGTACACTGCTCAATTTTTGGGAAAAATTATTCTGCGCCCAATCGTTCATTTAACATGTTAAACGGCATCTATGTATGCCACGCACCTATATATGCGGAGAAGGGGCTCTTTCAAGACACTTCATTTTTGGTCGCACAGAGGTCATTCTCAGTACATTTTTCAATTTTTCGGGAAAAATTTTTCTTTGCCCAATCGTTCATTTAACGTGTTAAACGGTGTCGATGCATGCCACGCACTTATATATGCGGAGAAGGGGCTCTTTCAAGACACTTCATTTTTGGTCGCACAGAGGTCATTCTCAGTACATTTCTCAATTTTTTGGGAAAATTTTTTCTCTGCACAATCGTTCATTTAACGTGTTAAACAGCGTCCATGCATGCCACGCACTTAGATATGCGGAGAAGGGACTGCTTAAAGACAGTCTATTTTTGGTCGCACAGAGGTCATTGTCAGTACATTTTTCAATTTTTTGGGAAAAATTATTCTGTGCCCAATCTTTCATTTAACGTGTTAAACGGCGTCTATCCATGCCACGCAGCTAAATATGCGGAGAAGGGACTCTTTCAAGTCCCTTTATTTTTGGTCGCACAGGAGACATTCTGAGCAGATTTTTCAATTTTTGGGAGAGTTTGGGAATCAGTGGCAATTTTGGGAATCAGTGGTAGCGTCTCCGTCCGACACTCCGGAGACCCTGGTTCGATTCACACCCAGCCCGTCTTGCAAGAGTTGAGCCAAAGCCACTTCTCCTCTGTCGTGACGTCACGGTGTCACGTGGTTTCATGGCGACACCGCCGCGCCTGAGGAGCTGGGTTGAGCTCTCGTAATATGCTTCGCATAAAATTATTTTGTGTCCAATCGTTCATTTAACATGTTAAAGAGTGTCTATGCATGCCACGCATTTATATATGCGGAGAAGGGGCTCTTTCAAGAAACTTCATTTTTGCTCGCACAGAGGTCACTCGTTGAATTTTTCAATTTTTCGAGAAAAATTTTTGTTTGCCCAATCGTTCATTTAACGTGTCAAACGGCGTCTATGCATACCACGCACTTAGATATGCGGAGAAGGGACTCTTTCAAGACACCTTATTTTTGGTCGCACAGACTTCATTCTGAGAACGTTTTTCAATTTTTCGTGAAAAATTTTTCTGCGCCCAATCGTTCATTTTACGTGTTAAACGGCGTTTATGCATGCCAGCACTTAGTTATGCGGAGAAGGGACTCTTTCAAGACACTTTATTTTTGGTGGCACAGGAGACATTCTGAGCAGATTTTTCAATTTTTGGGAGAAATGTTTCTGTGCCCAATCGTTCATTTAACGTGTCAAGCGGCGTCTATGCATACCACGCACTTAGATATGCGGAGAAGGGACTCTTTCAAGACACTTCATTTTTGGTCGCGCAGAGGTCATTCTCACTACATTTCTGAATTTTTTGGGAAAAATTATTCTGTGTCCAATCGTTCATTTAACGTGTTAAACGTCGTCTATGCATACAACGCACTTAGATATGCGGAGAAGAGACTCTTTCAAGACACTTTATTTTTGTTCGCACAGAGGTCATTCTCAGTACATTTTTCAATTTGGGGGGGGGGAAATTATTCTGTGCCCAATCGTTCATTTAACGTGTTAAACGGCGTCTAGGCATGCCACGCACTTAGATATGCGGAAAAGGGACTCTTTCAAGACACTTTATTTTTGGTTGCACAGAGATTATTCTCAGTACATTTTTCAATTTTTTGGGAAAAATGTTTCTGTGCCCAATCGTTCACTTTAAGTGTGAAACGGCGTCTATGCATGCCACGCACTTAAATATGCGGAGAAGGGACTCTTTCAAAACACTTTATTTTTGGTCGCACAAAGGTCATTCTCAGTAGATTTCTCAATTTTGTGGGGAAAATTATTCTGTGCCCGATCGTTCATTTTAAGGAGGTATAGTAGGGTAAATCAACCAAAAAACTCATTTTTCGATTTCATCAATAAAAAATAATACACTCTGTGGAGAGCAAAACAGTGCAGCGGTGAGCGCGTAGGAGTGCTCTAAGCCATTAAAAATGGCGCCAGATACCGCGCCTCCTGTTATTTAAATATGACAGACGCGACGGTTCGTTTACATGTTGTTTTCCGTCATTTTTTCAGTGTTCACGTATTTTTTATAATAAATATGGCTAGGTATGTTATGTATATTCTCTTTATGGAATTTTTTATAAGTTGCGATTGCAAATTTGTCCACCAGGGATGCTTCTATAGCGAATCGAAGCCTATTGTTTTTTCTTGTTGTTGTGGGCACCTTCCGCGCGTGTTATTTGACGTTGTATTGCCGGGTATTTTGCCTCATTAGGGTAAGAACGGCTGGGATGTGGACGAGGAAGAGGATGTTTCGCGGCAACCAATTTACAAGAAAATAAACGAACGAGGAGCCGGCTCGTCGAAGTGCTAGTTTTTTTCAAAAATAGGGGTTATTGCGCCATGTGACGCATTCAGCGTGGAAGAGGCTACCGCTTCAGGATTTCATTTGGTTGACATTGAGATCCTTCGAGACTTTCTACGGGAGTCGGCATTAGGCATGAAATGCGGGAAAAGTGAGCTTTAGCCAAACGAACAAATTGATGATATTAGTGACCTGGCTTGCACTATGAATGTCTGTTGGGATGAATGCGGTGCGACTAGCTCATTCAAGACATCTAAGCGATCACAAAGAGGCTTCTTTGAGGTAAATGAACGGTTTGTTTTTGCGCTACGGACATGTGGGAAAGTACTGCTGGCTGGCCGTGTGATATGCGCTGTTATGAACTTGCCTCCGCCGCCAACGAAATTTGTGTCATACATTGCGCGCCTACTCCATGTAACAGCGACAGTTGTTTCACGAAGCATCACCCGGGCTGTTGACGAGGTCGAGGCTTATATGCATGGCAGTTACCAACCACAAGAAATCGCTGCTACTGTGGCTGGAACCTGGATGGAGAGGGCATTCATCCCAGTGTGGATGGAACCTAGATGAAGAGAGGGCATTCATCCCTGCACGGTGTCATCACACTCATTTCAGCTGACACAGGCAAGGTGCTAGCCTTTGACGTGGAGACTTAGTTCTGCTATCTGTGTTCGCGAAATATTCACATTGACAGCAGCCAAGACGAGTGCAAAGCAACACACATTGGACCGTCTGGAGGTATGGAAGCTGTGGGTGCTGTGAAGATTTTTGTGCGGTTTGTTAAAAAACAAGGAGTGATGTACACCAAATATATTAGTGACGGGGACAGCAAGGCACACTTTGCTGTAAAAGAAGCAAAACCATATAGCAAAGACATTGAAAAGTACGAGTCTGTCGGCCATGTGCAAAAGCGTATGGGAACCAGGCTTAGAAACCTGAACACTTGTTTGAAAGGTAAGAAGCTGTCAGATGGCCTTCCACTTCTGGGAGAGGCCGTCTCACAGAGAAGAATATTGACTCCCTACAATTTTACTACGGTGAGGCCATTCTTGAGAACACTGATAGCTTTGAAAGCATGCGAAAGGCCGTGTGGCCAATCTATTTTCATAAGTTATCCGCTGACGAAAAGCCCAACCATAGACTAGCCCCAAAGGAGCGTCATCATGGTTTGGGTACAACCGTGCCCGCAGTGGAGGTTATACTGTGGCATATTGCCTTAAAAACAGCCTGCCAACTGCTGTTCTGGAAGCAGTCAAACCAGTGTTCCAGGTTTTATCATCACCAGGCCTTCTGAGCAAGTGTCTCCACGGCAGGACACAAAACACCAAGGAGTCACCAAATCAACTGATTTGGTGCCGCTGTCCAAAAACATTTGTTGGCATTGACACGTTGAACCTTGCCACTCGCCATGCTGTGGCGCACTACAATGACGGCAAATCAAGCACGAATCGCTGTTTTGGAAACACTTGGCATCACGCCAGGTATGTTCTATACTGTCGGTCTGAACCGGCTTGACAAGGAGCGTGTTGAAAGCGCTGAGTTCCGAAGCTCATCGGACAGCAAGGAGCATCGCAGAAAAAAGAGAAACATGAAGAAATGCGTTGGGGAAGACACCACAAAAGCCAGAAAGTGTGTGTACTCTGCTGGTGCATTTTAAACTGTTGTAGTGCAGGTACAAACATAAAAAGGCGTTTTTCTCAAAATATGTTTTCCAATTTTTCGGAACTTGATGTACCTTTTCTGAACAACTACGCAGCCGATCACGCTGATATTTTACCAGATTATACTTACATCCCTTGCAAGTAATCTGAACCTAAATGTTTTAAAAGAATCACTTGGCTATAGTTAAAAAAAGATTATTAGGAAGACCCTCCACGGTACGAGACATGTGACGGCAATATTTTTTTCTGGTGACGTGAATGCGGGAAAGCATTTTTAAAGGTTCCAGTTTAACCCACTATTACACGGAATTATTGTGCAAAATTCCACGGTCGGGCTTCTTTTGTTTCTTAGAAAAGGTACATTTTATTTTCCATGATAGCTTAAAATGTGGTTCTCAACTACAAAAAAAATAAAATAAAAGGAGATGCAGTAAAAAAATTCCACCAATTAAGGCCAACGCTATTCCTATTGAGCATGTAGAATTTCACGCTAATATATAGAAGATAGCTAAATATAGAAGATGGCTTATGCACCCTACCATACCCCCTTAAGGAGGTATGGTAGGTATACCCCCGAACGAAATTTCTGGCTACGCCACTGCAAGGGAGGGTTATGAATTTATTCTTAAGAATGGGGTTGTCATAATATGTCTTATGTAACAGGCAAAAGCGGAATATGTTTCTAAGTTTTCATAGCAGTGGTAATGATAAGCTTGCCTTTATATTAGTGACGCTGGAGTTACGGTGATAATAAGAAAGAAGGAAGTGAGGCGCTCGATTCTTGACAGATTCGATTTGATAGATGAGCGTCTGTTCACTGGTGTCTCAGATGCAGCATATTCAAGTTTATTACGAACTAACGATTTATAAAGAAGTCGTTTTACAGAACTAAAAGAAAGATAGAAATTGCAGCGTATGTAGCCCAGCATGCGATTAGCGTTGTTGATTAGATAGTACAAATGCATCTTCTAAGAAAAATGAGAAGAAATAAATACGCCTAGACATTTCTAACAGGACACAGTATCGAGGTTACTAGCATTAAGATGATATGAGGACAGTGCAGTATTACGGCTAGAAACACGCATGTACTTACATTGTTAATGTTTAGTTCCGTGTTCCACGTCTTAGCCCAGTGCAGAGCATGGTAGATATCGGACTGAAGACCTATATCGGAGTCACTGTTAATTCGCGGTATATGACTCAGTCGTCTGTAAAAAGAATAATTGATGAGCATAACCTATCAGGTAAATCGTTAATATAAATGAGAAAAAGCAAAGGTTCCTGCACAGAGCTTCGTGGCACACCTGATTCAACTGTAGAAGTGACAGAGGAAGTGTTATCAGCTGTGACAAATTGTGAACGATCGGTTAGAAAATAATTCAGCCATTGAAGAACGTTAGGATCAAGGTTAAGTTTACTTAGTTTTAAAAAAAGCAGTTGATGAGAAACCTTGCCAAGCACTTACGAAAAATTTAGGAATATACAGTCAACTATGGAACCCCGGTCATGTATGGAGTTTAGCTCATGTGTAAACGATAAAAGTTGAGTTTCACAGGAAAATGACTTGCAAAATTTCATGCTGATGATCTGTAAAAAAGGCATTTGAATGTAGGAATGATGCAAGGGGAACGTAAATGACATGTTCCATAATTTTACAGGGTATAAACGCAAGTGAAATGGACCGATAATTATATGACGAATGGCTATCCCAAGACTTGTTCACGGGAATCACCTTCCCGACCTTCCAGTCTTCCGAAATGCAGGCTGTCTGAAAAGATTGCTGGAATGGATTAGAAAGTATTATAACACTGTACAATTTAGTCCTTATTAAAAACTTTGAATTTATATTATCAAAGCTTTAACTTTTTTAGTAGTCTTTGTATTGTCTTTGATAGGCCGGCAACATTTATTTATGATTATTTAGTATTGCCTTCGATATGCCAGCAATATCAAAGACAATAGGGTCTATCGGTAAAATGTCAGTACTGGGATAGGTAGGGGTTACAGAACACACATTTTTGGAAAAAGCAGAAACAAACACAGAGTTCAGAACATTTGCACATTGATCAAGTGGGATTAGTTGGTTGCTTGAGTCGTTATGGGTGACAGCTGAATTGTTTATTTTGTTGACTACGCTCCAAAATTGCCTACGGTTACTAATTAGAAGAGATGGTACTGTAGTATTGAAAAAGGAATCCTTGGCGTGCTTAAGTGCTTTTTTTTGTATTCGGTAGCCATGGCTTGATAAGTAGTCCAACGTTCTCGATTACCAGTTAGTTTTGCAGAGCGAAAAGCAAGTTTTTTTCTTATTGCAGAGCCTTTTTTTACGATTTAGTGAACCATGGTGATTGCCACTTTGGCGCAGTGACTTTGCGTGGAACGAATTTCTCGATGAGCGATGAAACTTTTTCTTCGAATAAATTCCAGTTAGTATTCACGGAGCGATCATGAAAGTTAGGCAGGTAATCATCTAAAAAGGCAGAGAGGTCATGGTTAAAAGCATCATAATCAGCGTGTTTATAGTCACGGATATATATATTTTGCGCTTAATCTTGTGAGGTTAATAGCTAGCTTTAAAAATACCAACTCCAAGCTCATTTTATATAGTCATGCATTATGGAATCCGCAAATTCGTCTTCACTGTGTACTCGGTGAACTAAACTAGGCGCATTGTTTATATTTGTTTCAACTAGAGAGCATGTTGTGGTCGACGTTTATTTTATATAAAAGCCATAAGAAAACGTTTATTAGCGTTTATATAACCTTAACAATGCTTATATAATAGTCTGAAGTGTGTAGGTTACACGAGCATTTCTTTTAAATACTTATTCATGGGTTACAGAGAAGTGTACTTTGCGAAGTTATCCAAATGTTATGAAAGGACTCAACGTGCCACAAAGCTGAAATTTAAATAAGGGCAATGTTTTGGGTCACGTTTTATTTATTATTTCTGAACTGAAATTCCTCACATGCCGCAAGTGGATAAAAAGTGCTATAGAAATTACAAGAATTGTTTACTAATGCGTAAGCACTCTTCGCTTTTGCTTACTCGCTTCTCCTAGCTTATGCATGTCTACCCACTGCTTCTCGGGTGCAAAGAGTGCTTGCGCATTAGTAGATAATTCTCAGAATTTCTTTAGCGTTATTCTTGTTTATCATGTCTATCCTGCTTAGACCATAGCCTAATGTTCCAAACAGAGTTCTTTTCCATACAATCACGGGATTACAATATTCTTTTATTGCTGCGTTCTGTAGAATTTTATTTTTGTAAATTTTTCCCTTTTATTTTAGTTCTTTTTATTACGACCTGATTACGGTGATGACAACAATTTCTTGGTAATGTTGTAAAGACTACCGATCGTGTACAATTAGACTATTATCACACCTACCAATAAGCTATTGTATGATTTTTTATATACCTTAGTATCAAATCAGGCTTCTTTACCCGCACACCAGCAATGCGGGAAAATAACCTTTCAAGGGGTCAAAACGAGAACGGTTTTCTCTCTTTTTTTCCTTTTACATTCCTTCCTTATCGGTTCTGAAGCAACTAATCACCTACATTTGCACTACTATAAGGATTAAATGTCTTAACTTTGTCAACTATGCGTTTATTTTGCAGATAAACGGTGTGACACTTTTCGTGCTACGGACAGACTTTGCTGTCCGTAGCACGAAAGAATGCTTACACATCACGTAAAGAATGCTTACACATCAAAAAGGGTAAACCTATTGAAAAGGATCGGAAGCTAATCTGTTAGATGCAATTTAGCAGCGTCCAAGTGAGCGTTACAAAATAGTTTGTGATAAGAGTCACAAGTTTCTTGTACACAGTTCGGCAGCAGTAAATCAACAATTTTGCAAAGTACATGCAATGTTTAAAAGTAAGTCGTGTGTGCCACACATGGACAAATCCATCCGAAAAAAAAAAGACGGGAACCATGGTGTACTCATTTGTAATTTTGGTGCGGATAGCGCGCACACAATAGATGAAAGTTAAATAAACAAACTGCACGTCTCATCTATAGAAATATCCATTTCATCAGTGTTTGTTGCGTATACCGAGGAGATCCTTATAAAACGCCATAGCTTGCGGCACGGCAAAATGAGTTTACCACGTTTCTTTTCATAAAAATACGTTAAATATACTCTGGTCGTTTTGTACATCCCTTGATGTGCGCTATAAACCAGACAGGGTTAAGGATGACTGGTGCTTGCTATGAATTATTTCCTGAAACACACAGGCTAGTAAAATAATTATGGCGGTAGTAAAAACGGAAGTGTTCGCATTTTCTTGATATTAGTGACGCTGGGCTGTACTCTTGTACTTTCTGGTGATGAATTGTGGACTGGTTCTGAATCGCTTCAAGGTTCTTGATTAGATGAGTCCCTTTAGTCGACCAAATAGGGGTAATATACTAAAGGTGAGAGTGAACAAATACTAAATATCTAAACTTGTCACGTGCGATGGGCTCGAGTGGACAACCTACTCATCCGAGCTGTTGAAGCTTATGTGGCTAACACCGGGGAAACGCAGCCTGGAGGACTAAAAGGAAGGGGACGCTTGTGCATTGCGGTGAAATTTCTACCACTTGAATTCTTTATTGCGATACTCCAGGCGCCTTTACGCCTTCGCCATCGCCGCCATCTTCCGCATGAAGTCCAAGTGCGATAACATCGTGGGCGCGCGCCGTATGCTGTGGCTGCAAGTGAAAGCGTGCGAGGGTGAGCTGAGGATAGTAGCTTAATCTGTAGTGCACAAATGAGGAAGCGCGCCGTCTTCCATCGCACGCAAGGCACCGCGAGGGGGAGGGGGCGTGCTGTCTACTACGGTGGTCGCTGCGTAAGGCGCGGCTGAGCGCGGCCGCGCGGGCCCTTTCTTGAAAGCGATCTGCGGTGGGTAGCGAGTCTAGGCATACTGAGGCCTGGTAGCTTTGTGTGCTCTGTGTTCTCGCCGCTTAGTTCGCGTTGAACCCGCCGTGTTTACTTAGCAGCTATGGTGTTGGGCTGCTAAGCACGAGCTCACGGGATCAAATCCTGGTCACGGCGACCACATTTCGATAGGGGCGAAATGCGAAAGCATCCGTGTACTTAGATTTAAGTGCGCATTAATAAACTTTAGGTGGACCAAATTATTCCGGAGTCCCTCACTACGGCATGCCTCATACTCAGATCGCAAAATCCCATACATATTTTAGTTCGCGTTGCAATGAGAGCCATGACCAAAGTTAGTTCGCTCGCTGCTGCTGCCGCTCTTCCTTAACCCAGCGTTTTGACAGCGAGCGCCCGCGGTCATCGAGTGTGATGTGTTGATGTTTGCCTGTGCGCGCGTGACACCATGTTGGCTAGTTAAGTTAGTAAGCGAATGTTAACGTGCTTATACGGCGGATAAAACTACTATCCTTACTTCATACAACTGTCTAATAACTACTAACGTTACCGTGATTATAAAACACAATGGCAAAAAAAAATCTTCAACAGCGATTTCATTTCTACTGACATACATTATCTAAAGACAGCGCTTATTTACGTACTGTTTTTACAACATTTTGCTATATAGCCTTCAGTATATAATTTAGCAGTCTATTTTAGCAGTTTATAATTTTAGCCTTTAGCCTTATAGCATTTAGCCTTATAGCCTTTAGTCTTATAGCCTTTAGCCTAGTAAGCTTCTCGAGAGACGTGATTGTTTAGTGGATAGCTTTACACCTACAACGGATTATTTATCATTTTAGTCGGTGCGCTTAACAATTATGGGCGTACTACAGTGGTTGGAGTTCAGCGTTTTGTTATATTAGAAGGGGCATTAGTAGGTTTGTTCCAGGCGTATGAACGCCTTGGCGCTGGTCTCAATGGAAATGTAGAACGCTTCTCATGATAGCATAATTAAATAGCAAATAACTTGCTTAACGAGTTCAAAATTTACCAGGAAACTAATTAGCACAGAGTACGGACAATAGTAGTCGGAACTTACCAACTTACTCACGCAAGCCCGACACGACGCATCTGCTATAAGTCAGTAGCAGTTAGATAAAAAAAATTCACATTATGAAATTCACTATGTTTTCTATTCCATTCAATCATTATGCCATTTTATCGCCATCTATACTACAGTAAGCACGATGACAAGGTTTCAATTGCAGAAAGAGTGCTTAAGAACTCAATGCGGATATGCTCACAGCTGAACCTACGGAAAATATGCTATAAAATTGCGTTTCCACATAACAGCTAGCAGTGCACCCCCTCGGTTGTTTCTGCAATCGAAAGCAACGTGCATATTATGAGGTACGGCGTAGCCGCAACGAATCAATATCATTGTTTTAGCCACATATTAGAAAACCAAATCTGTACAATAAACCATTTGGACCAGCATCTCCGTTGTAATGATCGAGCAGACCGACAAGTGTGTGTATGTGGTTGTATAGTTCCTTACTGGCGAAAAAACATTTAAAGAAATGTTTAGAATTATAGACGTCCCTCCTTATATCTGTTTTCTCGAATCCCATTCTATATTGGCGGCAACGTATAACACGCTTTATGGTCACATTCATGCACACCACTACACGCCACAAGGGAAAGCTACAAATTACTTTTGACTACCTGATGCTATATGTGTGCGTGCGTGTCTGTGTGTGTGCGCGTATGTGCGTGGGTGCGCGTGTTTGTGTGTGAGTGTCATGTTCCAATGTGTACCGACTGACATATCGGTAATTTTTCTCATCGAGTTAGCACCATACTGGCTCGGTATTGGCAACAAGTCAAGTTTATTTACAACATGCACAAAGTGCAGTGTTGAAGGCTACCCTGGCAAGAAAGCTGTAAACATGCAGCTCGACGAGGCCAGGGGGCCACCACCAGGCAACATGAGCATCGCACACATCCGTAATACAAACAGTAAGCTTTCGTAAGCGGCTACATTAATTGAACACGTGGTATATATCCACTTCCCTGGGCATGAATACATCTACATACATGTATACTCATTACGATCGCACTGAAATTCGGGTAAATAACATTAGCGCCAGGGGAATATCTACTGTTACACTTTAAAAATGAGCTTTATTAAAAGCAACAATTAGAAGGAAGTTAAGCAACAGTAAAGAATGTACACGTGCAACTTACAAGAAATGAAAGGAATATACATGTGATAAGTACATTCCGAACAGGTATGGACACAAACCAATTTACAAATTTCAAACAGTCAGGTGAAATTTGTCAAAGACAAAGATATCGCGCAATTGCGTGCGCGATAGAACCGTACCTCCATTTACGCACTTCTCCAGTTGATTTAATTGTGCGGGTACGTTGTAGGTAAGGGTTTGCATAAAGTAATTTGTTCGATCGTGCCTTATCATCCATTTTTCAGATCCTCGTTTTACACGAGTGCTGGGTCGTTCTACGAGGGCTGACACATTTTATTTAGGATTGTGTGGTTTCTTTATGTGCAAATTGTAATTGGTGAAGGAGACGGTATGCGTAAAGAGTTTTGACGTTACTTATTCTGCTTTCTTGAAATAACGGTTTTGTAGGACGTAAATAGTGAACATTGTGAATACAACGACTAGGTTTCTTTTCGATCAGCAACAGCACAGTACGAGCTTCTTCAGTAAGAAGCATAATTTAGGTTTCTCGATTTCGCTTGAACTCCGGCTGTACAAAACAGAGCAGGGTGTATTTAAGCTTATCTATTTTTGTTTGTTCAATATACATCATTTGCCTTTTTAAAGAAAGACATGGCACCGGGAAGCAATAGTTTGTCTAAGCTGCTGGTTTAGCACAGTCGATATATAGACCGTGGCACAATTGAAACTGCCGCCTAAAAGCGACGACACCTATGCATTTTCTGTTAGCCATGCCAGGGGGCGCAAGGAGCACAGGGATTATTTATATGTTCATGTTGCCGGACATTGTGGGCCCGTCTTCTTTTATCTATCGAGCGGTGCCGGGCCAATGAAAAGGGTCGAGAATGGAGACCATCGAATCTCATTCACTGCACTTTTGACGACTATTACCAATAAAAATGAGAGCGAATACACAACAGGTGCGAACACTATCCGAAAAGAGGGCGGACTGGGCACCACATTTAATCAGGAATTATTGAGCATGCACTTGTTGCTCATGAATTACAACTGTGCACAACACCTACAAACTGTTCCGACAAAATGGCAGCTGTCCCTGCCAGTATCAATGAGGGCTAAACTGATGCATCTGCGGCAAGGAAGAGATAAAAACCCCGCAGCGCTCATTACTACACATCATTGAGATTCGGCGCTTAACAATATTGGCGTAACAATAGCTTAACAACACACACTGAGAATGATGTGTACCAGAGTTGCGGAGTGGCAACTCCGGAGTTTGAATGATTCCGGAGTCATTCCACTACTTCAACCACCCGGAATGGAATGGTAATCGAATTGCGACCCGATATTCCGGAATGGGAACATATTCCCAAAGCGCTAAACGTTGATTTTAGGCGACGCTACAAAAAAAAGGTAAAATTGCCATTTTGACTAAACTAGACTTGGACATTACTCAGTTTTTACTCAATATGGTTCTTTTAGTACCTACCCAAAGGCGACTACCTGTGCCGCGGTAGCATTTGAACGCAGGAGGAGAGAGAAAAAATAAAAGAATTACCAACTACTACAGACGTTCACCGAATCCGGTGGATCAAAAAAGTAAATCAGTACTTTCACGGTCTTCTGACGGTATATCGACCCACGCGTATGTTGTAGAATATATCTGCCCGCAGAGGCTGGTCGTCGATCTTGTTGAACACAGCGGTAAATGAGCGTCTCTGCACACGATACTGCGGACATTGGCACAGAATGTGGATTACAGTTGCCTCTTCATCGAAGTGATGAAATTTCTTCCGCTGTATATGCCTGAATTGCAACTGTCTACCTTTAGTTTTTAGGAAAAACTTATTACACGATGGACACCGACGCACTACTTCCTTAACAATCACAAAAAAGCAAGCAGCCCAGTAAGCTTGCACAGTGTCCTGAAAACATGGGGGTTACAGCAACATCGCAAGATCCTCTAAAGGATCTCGCACAATGAATCCTCTAAAGACCAGTGGGTGCGTTAAACCATCTCGCGTAGCCCTGATAGTTATTTCTGATATGACAAAATATTTTTTTTCGGCTCCTTGGCAACTTAACACCAGTAATATTGCTGTTTTGAAAATTACAAACGACGTACACGTTTTGGTCTCATAAAAGTAACGCAAAAGTCGCAGTTTTGCCAGAAAGGCATTGATTGCGATATCAAATTAGTAGACAGCTATACGAAGTAAGTATAGTAGTTTTACCGGCCATATAAACTTGGAAACATTCACTTATTAAGTAAATTAAAAATCATGGTGTCAGCGCGCACAGGCAAACATGTAAACATCGCACTTGATGACCACGGACCCTCGCTATCGAAACGGTGGCGTGAGGAAGCGCTGCAGCAGCAGCGAGCGAAGTGAATTTCGTGCTTTCTATCGCTTCATCGCAAACTGAGAGGTGAAAACACAGAACGCGCAAAGATACGAGCAGTCAGCCCACCTAGACCCTTCCCCCAAAGCAAATCGCTTTCAAGAGAAAGCCCGCGCGTTGCTGCCGAACATGGAGGAAGGAAAATACTAGGAGGGAGCGTCATGTGACACCTAGTCATAAAAAATATAGCAATGTAATGATGGCAAATATTCGCTCATGTGATAGGCAAGCGGTAGAATAACTCGGCTCGTTTCGGTTGCGTCAGCTGCGGGGGTTTCGGAATATGCGCACAAAGTAGGCGTGGCAAATGCACCCCCAGGTTAGTGAATTCATGTGTCGAGCAATCGAGTCTGCGTTGTGTCAGTCAGGTAACGCACGGACCCAGCACACGGCTCGACTCAGCAGATAGACGCCAAGGCTGTAGCGAATGAAGGCGTCGGGTAACTGACATCGCGGACCCACAACGCGGGAGGACCACCTCAAGGACGTCTGGTTGCGTTTCGGGCCGGGTTTAGGAAAACGAGGAAAGTTTTCCCCCTGTAAACGTGTGAAGACAACCGAGCCGCCCTTCCGACGGTGACTCGTCACGTTTGGCGACGTCTTCTGGGAAACAATGATGCCTTTCGCCCCCACAAAAATGTGCAGGCGGTTAAGCGAGCGTACATAGTCCGAATGCGGCTGCTTTCTCACGGGAAAAAAAATTCGTCCCGTGTTGTGCCCAAGAATGGACTGGTGAGCCGAACACATTTAGGGCCGTAGTCAAGGTAGACGGTCCCAGTCGACGCTGTCATTGTGCTCAAAGTCTGCGGCCTCTCAGCAGACCGGCGAGAATAGCCGTCAGCAGCAGGCGCACCTGCGTGATGTGTGCCAGGTTGACCTAATCGAACAGAAGATCGGCGTGATGGCCTGTCCTTCCATAAATAAGCACAATGAACGTTTCTTTTATTTATGAAAATGGAACTGCAATATTCGCTAGTGACTAAGTGCTCGTGTGAATTATGTATAGCTGACGAAATAGTGAGATGTTGTGCTAAAAAGAAGTGCATTATGGTGTAAAACTGACAAAACTATAATGTTGCCCTCGACAGATGACATCACCAGTAAGAGAAATAAAAGTGTTCGTTCTGCACTACATACAAGTGCCAACAATTGAGTCGCACAGCTCTTTATATCTGTTCGGTTGAAATGTTGACGCAGAGTAATGACCATTGACACTGAAATTGTGCACTAGGTTTCCAAGGCAGCATGACCTAAGAGTGGGTCCTAGCAGTGCGTCGCTCATTTGCGTCGGCACCATGGAACGTTGTTTGCTCGGAGCACTTCAGTGACGCTTATATTGCGAGCCGCAGCAGAGGCCAGGGTGACTTGATGGCGAATGCAGTACCATCACTCGCAGGCACCAAGGTTTGTGTCGCGACACTACATGTCTGCTCGCAGTACTAATTTTCTGTTTTTCGGTTCAGTTCAGTAAAACATTATTCATCGAAATTTTAGAGGGTGCACTAGATGGTCAGGAGCCCGTAGACCCCAGCGATCTGCTCAGCCCGCTGGATGAGTGTCATTGCGGAAGAAGTTTCAATTCATTTGTAACATTGCTGCAAATGAAATACATTCAAACTGGAACTCCTTTAGATGATTAAGGTATTCAAGCCATGCACTTACAATCAATCAAGCGCTTTCGGTTACAGCGTTGATCAGTCCAATTTTCAAATTTACTTATTTTTTTTACTGGGGTAGAGTCATCTCAAAATATATGCCTGAATGGTAAAATATACCAGGCATACCACTGATTGATTGCATCTTCATATTTTAGGAACTGCGCAAACTTTTCCCAAAACTTCCATTGTATTCCAAATTGCATGCCAGGCCATTTCAAGCTCACAGTTAAATAAAGTACTGCCTTAAAACTTTCTAGATATGTTGCAACAAAGCATGGTAGATAATGCTTTACATGCCGTGATTTTACTTGGACCTCAACATTATATAATCATTGGTGCACTACCAGTCAGTCATTTTTTTTTCAACTTTGTCATAATTCCCACAAAGTGCTAAACATTTATTTCTCCTCAATGTACTTTTATCAGGTAGTATAGACTCCTAAAAGCCCACTAGGTGAAACTTTTTATTGTCGAACAATTTATATTTCCTGCTGTAAAAATTACTATTGACTGAATTTGGTACCCCTTTCTTGTGGCTGGAAACAATTAAAACTGCAAAAAAATTAATTATTTATTTAAGAAACAATGAAAGATTAGTCTTCACGTAACATACTAAGGTTTGCAATAGTCAGTAAATACAAACATTTTGTAGGGAATATTCGGCATGTAGTAGTTCTTCTTGTGTGTGCAAAGTTCAGTCATCTCATGAAATTTTTTTGCATAAAAAGATCTCAAGGTTGTAGGTGAATACCTTTTTTTTCAGAAGATATGGTGTTGATCGACAAATTTTAAACCACCGCAAATCGAGTTGAGATGAAATTACGCAGTTGGGGTGTATATTAAATTACGGTAGTGAACATTATGTATGTGTTACAGCTATGTCTTTATGTTCTTGCGTGAAGCATATGCACTGCGAAGTTATACAGCTCCATTTTCCCTGATAGTCAATGAGTAGTATGTGTATTTTACAAGCATGCTTAGGTAGAACATAGTTTTCTGCATAAGGGAATGTGGTGCGTAGACAGCATGCACAGACAATATGAGACCTTTTGCATAGGTCTACAAAGGTTGTGCAAATTCATTCGACAGTAAACGTTATTGTGGGACCTTAAAATATCTTATGGTCTATTCTTTAAGTGCAGACGCTTGCAAAGGACGACGTCATAGCAATGAGTCAACATTAAAGTAAAGCAGCTTCATCCATGGGAACATCGCAGCATCAAGATGAGCCAGTAAGTTGATGCACAGCTGTATGGAGCCATAATGCATGTTTCGTATGATCATGCCTTTTTCTTGACTGAGGTAGAGGCCCCCAGTATTCCTCAAGTTAAGTATGCTTTTCTTATATTCAGGCAAGTGTCCCTCAGGCCCCATCTCTGAGGGCTTGTCTGATGTGCTAGCAGTGACTGCTGCTACATCTACTAGCCCGTCCTTCACTGATTCAGACATCGCTGATGATCCTTCCGAAATTCAACATGTCCCGGTATGTTTGATTGTGGTAATGATCACAGGGCTTGCTTAACAAACGTTTTCACATGTGTGTGCCTTTGTTCATTCATGTTCGGCTCTGCTTTGCAAAAATCTAGTGTTTCTCTGTAACATATATTTTGGGTTTCACCTTTAAAGTAACTATTGCCGTTTCGAAAAGGCATATGAGACTTTGCCATACAGTTTTTTCTAAGATCTTTTCAGCAGATTTAAAAGACCTAATACCAATGCTAGGAATGAAGAGAAATATAGAATTGTTCAACCTATCATCAGCTACATTACAGCCCTTTTGTGACACATGTGACAAGCATACTGCACGGGTTGTGTGTTCACATATCATTGCAAACACTGGGAAAAGCAAGTGCTAATGAATGAAAGCCATATATGCTTCATCATAGCTTCATTTTAGTCAATCTAGGATCAGTACAAGATAAGGAAAATAAAGCAATGTGCAGCAAAGTAGTTTTATGAAAGGTGAAAAGCTACTTGTGTTTTTTCAGTAAAGTTGACATAAGGAAAACAAACACTTCTTGTTTGAGTTATACTTCAGCCGTGTCATCTCATTACACGCGTAAATAACACCCTTGATAGGCTGCAACATTCAATACAGTAATCAAATTTATAACGTGCCAACTGTGCTGATAGCTTAATCAATATCATTTTTTGGGACACTAGATTAAAGGTAATGTACTTAGCGACGGCCACTGATCTCCCTAAATGTGTACTGCTTGCTAGTAATTATCGTGCCTAAATTTGAAATCAAGCGAATAGTCTGGCTTTTAGTCCTGGGTTTTAGCTTCAACTGTGCATCTGGTATTTTGTTTGCATGGTCAGCAAGATCAAGCTATGTTGCCATTAACAGTCCCTCATCATTGCACTTGATGTGTACTGTCCAGTCTCCTAGTCGAAGGCCTACCAGCACGCTCAAGGGTGAAGCTTCTGCAGCGCTGCCTACACAGAACCCAGTGACACTACGAACAGCAATGCATATTATGGTGAGGATAATACTTGACTACTACAACTTTTACATACTTGTAACTTTAGGTAACAAGTGAAGTAGCATTCATTTTCATGCCAAATGTTTAATAGCTGAAGCATAATAAAAGTCACTGAGTGAGCTGCACGTGGACACTAAAACTTATCATCATGGCAACCATGTAATGAAAAGCTGAAACATATTCATATTCACCCACAGCTGTATGAGTTTCGTCAGAGTTTGCATTAAACACCAATTGGTGACCAATAATATTTTTTTCTATTTCTCTTTACCATTCAAATGACGCAATGAACTAGAACACGAACAGGTTTTTCACAATTTTCTATGCTCTTTTTTTGTTCGATCGGTCATGATGAGCTGTGGTAGAGGCAGACAAAAGTGGTCTTTTGTGTAGGAGTATGAGCCCAGCATATTTTGCCCACTCAAACTAAAAGGCTGCTGTGAAGCATCCCCCGTTGAACTATGTTGCATTTGCCTTTCAAGTTTCAGTTGTTTTGTACTTTTACCTATCCTGCCTGGGCCCAGATTGGCCTGCAGCATTTTGCAAATAAATAAATGAATAAACCAAATTAAGTGGCACTAGCAAGCTTATGTGGATGGCAGTTTTATGCCCTCACAGTTTTTAAGTTCACGGAAGTGCAAACGGAAAGCGTCGTGAGCAAGGTAATGACCTAAAATTTTGGAAAGTTTCTACATCATTGGCCTATTATTCACAACTACTCCAATTTTTTTATGTCCAAGTGCTTGACATGCATGCAGGTTTAAGGGCAGCGAATGTTTGATTAGAGAACAGTTTAATTATAAAAGGTTGTTTTACAGGCAAACACCATGCTGCGGGTTATCAGCCATGTTATATTACAGGGCTCGGGGTTAAATTAGACCGCATGAGCTCTTTCGATTGGCAGCCAAACAGTTCACAGTCCTTTTTGAATGTTGTCACAATGTGCGGCCGCGAAGGAGGGGATAGTGCCTGCAACGTCATGCAGAGGAGCAGGATCCTTTTTACTCAACTCAATTCCTTTTTTGTTATCATTCACTGTTTAGGACTGACTGGTCTCGGCAACAACATAGGCAGGGCACTGCTTGGATCACTGATAGTGCAAAAAGGAATACCATTGAATTAGAATCGTTACATTATCGAAAACATGACAGCATAGTTCAACAAGCACTGTGCCACCATGGCAGTCAGTAGACGTAGATTCTGCATGGTGAACCAGGCTGGTGCCTCGTGTAGAGAAATACAAACCTCGCATTCATGTTCGAGATTTGCCGTGGCTGCATACAGACAAAGCATGGTTGGGTTGCATGAAGCTTTCGAACCTATCATTGGCAAGTAGCACTGTGGGTAAAATACATCTGACTCATCCCGCAAAGAGTCAAAATTCCAAGACAGAGGGGCTCTAAGAGATGCCAGAGTGGTGGGCTGTGGATTAATTTGGACTGTTTGGAGGTTCCTCAACATATAAACTCAAGTACA
Organism: Dermacentor albipictus; assembly: GCF_038994185.2. Taxonomy (NCBI): domain Eukaryota; kingdom Metazoa; phylum Arthropoda; class Arachnida; order Ixodida; family Ixodidae; genus Dermacentor; species Dermacentor albipictus. The sequence continues at coordinate 8,614,565 of NW_027225571.1, read as the reverse complement.
CGACCGCATTTCCATTCTGCATTCGCATTAATGCAATTACATCCGAAATCGGACCCGCTACTTTGCACTCGCAAAGCCCTACTACCACTGAGCCACCATGGCTTGTCATCTTATTTAGCTGCTGCGACTCGTAGTACAGGTGAAAGTGCGGCACAAGCTTCCTCTAGGGGAAATGAAGTTCGTGATGGTTCTCCAGTTAATGTCTATATCGATCAACTTCAGTTGCCCCACAAGATTCTATGTTAAGGCATTTTTGAATGACTTTGTAAAGCGCATATATTGTTCAATAGCCTTGTAATCAGACATCGAACTTTTTAGCAGAGAAATGCGATGCCTTATGCAAGCACATGCTTGTTGTCTTGCTGAATGATGTAGCTTGAATCACCTCATGCAAATTCTGCTAAAACAATTGTTCTGTTCAGAACCAAGCTAAACAGTAGGGGCCATGAAGGTAGGTTAGCTGGCCTACCTTTCACTAGAGGAAACTGCGATGATATGGACATGCTGTGAATTCTCTCAATGCATTATGCGTGAGCTAAGTAAGCTCTGTAGGATGACCGTGTATTTTTCAAAATTTGCTCCTGTAAGTCTTTTACCTCACATTTGCGGAAATTTACCTCTGTCACCTGGAATACTGTTGGTTTTAGTACGTCCAAAATAAATTAATGTGCTGACCTTGTTTACACGCTTTACAATAGCCTTTTATGATGCTAACTTCACTGTAACGACGAACATTTGGTGTATACCACGTAATGAGTGTTTGAAAGACGGTGAGATATTCATTTATTTCAAGTTCGCAGCATAATGCACCGTCACCTCTTAATGTTGTTGTGTGTTGGCTCACCTTGGACAGTGCTATTTTTTTTGACGTCAGTGATATAACATAAGTTTTGTACACTGTGCTTGCAGCAAAATGCATTGTATGTTAAACGTGATGCATTTAGTTTCTGGGTCTGACCTCACATCAGTTTCTTCAACTATGACTTTGTGAACTACCACTCATCTTTTTTTGCAATTTCTGCATAGGTTTTGCCTATTTTTCTGACAAGCACTATCACCGAAGCCTCCGGCTATTTGTGAGTACAGTGCATATATACATATTATAAAATTGTAGCCCTGTAGTGGAAACGTTGCATACGGTGCATTTGTAAGCAAAACTGCAGCTGCATTAAAAGATAGCTGATCCCACTGACCAGTTTTATTAGAGGTGTCAATAGTACATGTGATATAGTTTACTTTGTATAACATTATACAAATGTGCTGGGGCATACACGTATGCTGACTGATATACTGATACAATGGAGCAATGGGACAACAAATTTTCTACTTGCTGTTTATCATTTCTTTTAGGCTGTACTTTCTGCAATATATACTTCATTTATACTGTCACGTAGTATTGACAGTGAAGAAAGCAGCAAAACTGGGAATGACGTAACAAGCGTTTTATTTGGCGAAGTTGTGCCGTCAAAAAACAGGCTACACTCAAAGAACGGCGACAGCGGCGCGCATAGCCGGCGATCGTCAAAAATTTGATCAGCAGGTCAAGGGCGTCAGCTTTTGTACAAGAGCCATCGAACGCTCTGGTGCCCGCGTGTCTTCCAGAAAGTTCTACACCATTCGCGTCGCGCATACATGCAATCCAATTACACAAGGTTTGAAGACAACCCAGAGAGCGGCTAGAACCATCGATAACATTTCAGGAACTTCCGATATATGCAGGCGCGCCCTGCGCTGAGCGATAACATTTGTTAACGTGCGTCCTCACTTGTGGAAATTAGCGCGCACAAGGCGGCGCGCCTACAAACGCGCGCCGCGTTTTTAAGGCCCTCCACTGCGCGTTCGCGGTCGCGGAGGGCGGCGTACAGGCGGGAATTCTCGCACTCTGGAGATTCATCGGGAGCCTACGAGAATTCCCGCGCGTTTCAGCCGTTGTTACTCCCCGGCTGCTGGGACACGGCGCGCGCTCCGGTCGGGCTCGCCGGCGAGAGCATTAGAGACTGTCCGGTATTCAGACCAAGCGCGGTCGGTTTGCCGGTTTAGCGGGGGCGTAAACGTGAGCGGCCAGATTTGGTGGCGCCAGCTGGTAGCGCAAAGCTCAACCACACAAACACAGAGCTAATTATTATATTCTGCTTAGTTGCTGGTGTAAATTTTCGACATTGGTGTAACCGTGTATTACGCCACTGTCAAAAATTTGCACCAGTAGCGAAGCAGGATATAGTGGGTTACTGTAGTTTTAGCTCTGTGTTTGTCTGGTTGAACTCTACACTACCAGGCGGCTGCACTGCTGTGGCCGCTCACGTTTACGCCCTCGCAAATCCGGCACTCCGCCCAAACTGCTCCCGTCAACCGGAATGGACGTCCGCACGCCAAGTTTCGTCCTAGACGCCAGCGCTCGTTTCTCTCCGGGCGGAACGATTTCACCTCCAACGGGTGTATGTTTCCGCCGCCGCTTCCCTTCACGACCGCGCCCGCGTTCAGTTCGCGCTGCGCGCGAAACGTCTCGTTTGCGACGGCGCCTCATCGGATGACCGGAAATTCTTATTGTGTTGTTCATTGTCACGACAGCAATGTAAACACGAATGGGTTGATGCCAGCTGTGAAATTCTGCCGATTCACAAGAAAATGGTACGAAAAAAGCAGACGACAGACATGGATTACTGCGGTGCGCCGAACGAAGTAAACAACTGGCAAACGAAGCGAGCTCGCTCATTGATCACTCCTGAGTGTATGACGATTTTTATATGTAACCCACATGAATTTAATAATTACTCGGTATATAATCCTTTTATCAATAAAAAACTTCATTTGTTCAACAAGCGCTAGTCCTGTCTTCCTTCTCGTGTTTCGTTTATGTGTGCGCTGCCCGAACGGAAACCACTTCTGTTGTATGCGCTAGCAGTGGCCGATGTTCACGCGTGCCGAGAAATTCAATATGTGCAAGATCCATTGAACATGACCGGAGTTCATTCCTGCATCACTACTGCACCGATCGATCGAGTTACTGGACGATAGAGGCCCGCGTCTTGGTCGTGCCGGCATTGCTGAAGCAGAAATGATTACCAATTACCAAGACCGATTTCAACTTCCTTCTCTTGAGCACTGTTAAAAAATGACCAAGCTATTTACATTGCTCTCTCTATTCTATATTGTAGGGGACGTACTAGTTAGAGTTGTGTGCACATGTCGCACTTGTGCTATGCAGCGATATATTTTGTTTTTTTCCAGACAGTGTCGATGGAAGTCCGTCGTCGCCATCAGAGACAACACGGATTCGTAGCAAACATTTTGTGAGAAATTGCGAAAATTATTTTTATTCTTTATCAAACGTTGTGCGACGCCAAACTCTGAGCCTTCATTGGCGATAATGGAGCTCCACAAACTTCTTTTGACAGCACGCTTCGTTTGTTCTTTCGAAAGGCCGGGGTACTGAGCGCGTGCACTTATACTTCTTCACTGTGTGTGCTACCGTAATAAGAAGCGGCAAGACACACCAAGATGTGCGCGCAACGTGTTCAGTATTTATTTGACTCGAAAGGAAAACAAAGCACTCAACAATGATAACTATGGGGGTCGAACACGATGAAACAAACGAATACAAATAAAGGAATGTTTTAGGTTAAGACAATGAGCTGGAAGTGCTTTTTCTCGATAATCATTCCCTACACCAGACAGACCCTGCCCGCCGGCGGGGAATTGGACACGTCACGCTTCGAACTTCAATTAGTATCTCGTCATGTCCCGAGCGGCAGAAATGACAGCGCTCACCGTGGAAGGCATTGAAGTGTAGAGTGGCTTGATCAGCGATGTGTTCATTCGCAGCACGTCTCAGTCGCTGACGATGGTGGATCGAAGCGTATCCTCGAGCGACTGATAGAGGTGATGGTGCGCCAGCGATACTTTCAACGAGCCCCAGAAATTTGAAATGATGTTGGCGCCCGAGAATTGAGGCAGCCACTCCATGAGAGTGAAGGTGCGCTCTTTTAGCAGTTCTTGCACAACACGAGCAGTGTGGATCGGTGGCCTATCGTGTTAAAATATATAGTCGCCTTCCAGGAACGGGCTGTCAAGAACGTATGGAATCAGAACGTCGTCTATGACTGCCTTGCACCTTTCAGCGATGAACTTGCCTTTGAGGCGTGTCAGTGGGCCTCGCACAAAGCTTAGTAAAAAATACCGGTTCAATTCACGCAGTAATGATGAGATCGGCGCAATGCAAATGACAGTAGAACGCTTCCCGACAATGCGGCCAGCGCGCGTCGCCATAGCAGACGACGCCGTTCAAGACCCTGCCGCTCGAGCACCTGATCCTGCACGAGCGGCTGCCGCCGCCTGGCTCAAGCGCTTGCCGCATCACGATGCAATGCGCTCCGAGTTTTCCCCTAAGTGTGAAACAGACTGTACATCGTCTTTCGAATAAAACGTCCACGCACACACACGTAGGCACACACCGCGCGCGGTACGAAATGTGCCCAAACACGCGCAGTGCAAGAGGCAATCAAGGCGGTGCGAACGAGAGATGGGAGAGGCGAACCACCCGCTAGTTGAATTTTGCCCCGCATGCGGCGCTTTCAACGCCGGCGCAGCAGCGCCACTCGCGGTGCCGTTCTTGTCTATAGCGGACAGGCTAAAAGTCTCTAATGAATTCACTGCCCACGCGACGACTTCGGCGCCTGTGATTGGCTCGCTCGGGCTTGCGGAAACGTGGCGCCGCGAAAAAAATGAGTTCTAGACGAATCCTTGCGCAGCACAGAGTTCTTGCCGCGAAAGCGCCGCTTTCTTAAGCGCGCCGTCTTGCGCGCGCTTATTTCCGCAAGTGAACATGTACCGTTAAACGGTGAAAAGCGCTCGCCCGGAAAAGTTAAACAAAGTCTACGTGTCAATGCCCCCTTCTGAAAAAGCATCGTCCCGATGCTACAAACAGGAGAGCGAAACACAAAAGGACACGGATCAGAGAAACAAAATCCATAGTTACACAGCCCAAAAAAGAAAGTCCAAAGATCAGCTCACCAAAGTCCCGAAGTTCGTTATTGCTGGTAGAACGGCTTAAGTCAAACAATATGAACTTTTTCAGGTCATGAGCGGCGCCGCCGTGATAGCGAAATGCCGTCTTGCAGGACCTCATAGTCGAGTCCACCAATGCATCGGAAGATTTTGTAGGGTCCGAAATAGCGGCGTAACAGCTTCTCGCTAAGTCCTCGTCGGCGTATTGGGGTCCAGACCCAGACACTGTCGCCGGGCTGGTACTTTACGTAGCGTCATCGAAGGTTGTAGTTTCGGCAGTTGGTCCTCTGCCGATTCTTGATCCGCAGGCGGGCGAGCTGTCGGGCTTCTTCAGCGCGATGGAGATATCTGGCGACGTCAAGATTCTCTTCGTCGGAAACCTGCGTTGGCATAGCGTCGAGAGCCGTTGGGTTCCTGCGTAAACCAGCTTGAACGGCGTGATCTGAGTTGTTTCTTGCACTGCTGAGTTGTAAGCGAGTGCTACGTACGGCAGTATAGCATCCCACGTCTTGTTTTCACGTCGACGTACATTACTAGCATGTCTGCGAGGGTCTTATTAGGGCGCTCCGTAAGACCATTCCTCTGCGGATGGTAGGCAGTTGTGCTTCTGTGGCTTGTCTAGCTGTATTGCAGAATCGCCTGGGTGAGCTCCGGTGTCCTCGGGGCTTGGGTGAGCCTCGGTGCCGTCCTCTGGACTAGGACGGCACCGAGGCCTAGGCTACTGGCGTCAGTGTGGATTCCCGTATGGGCGTCCTCGTCGAAGTGCGCAAATACCGGTGGCGACTGCAGGCGTCGTTTGAGACCTTGAAATGCGTCGGCCTGTGGCGTTTCCCACTTCAACTCAACGTCACATTTAGTTAAATGTGTCAGCCGCTCAGGGATGCGTGAAAACTCCTTGACAAAGTGCCTGTAGTATGTACAAATGCCAAGGAATCTATGCATTGCCTTCTTGTCAATGGGCTGCGGGAACTTTGCGATGGCAGCTGTCTTCTGCAGGTCGGGGCGGACTCCAGATTTTTTGATGACGTTGCCTAGGAAAGGAAGCTTATCGTAAGCGAAGCGGCACTTTCCGGCTTCAGAGCGAGCCCTGATGACTTGAGGGCATCTTGTTCTGTTGTAAACCGCCTAAGGTGACCGTCAAAATTTCCAGCAAAGGCGACGACATCACCCAAGTAAACAAGAGAGGTCTGCCCCTTCAATCCTGCTAACACCGTGTCCATCACACCCTGGAACGTTGCAGGTGTCGAGCACACTCCAAATGGCATAACCGTGAACTCATACAGGTCATCTGGCGTGATGAAGGCGGTCTTTTCGCGATCCCTTTCGTTCACTTCTATTTCCCAGTAGCCAGACTTGAGGTCCATCGACGAGAAGTATTTAGCATTGCAGAGCCGATTCAATGCGTCGTCTATCCGTGGTAGGGAGTATACATCCTCCTTCGTCATCTTGTTCAGTTGACGATAATCGACACAGAAAGGTAGGGTTCCGTCCTTTTTCTTCACGAACACTACATGAGATGCGTACGGGATTTTCGACGGCTGGATGATGTCTTCCTGCGGCATTTCATCGACTTGTTGCCTAGTGCGCGTTCTCGGGTTGAAACTCGATAAGGGCTCTGCCGGAGTGGTCGAGCGTACTCTTCGGCTATTATGCGATGCTTTGCAACTGGTGTTTGTTGAACCCTCGATGACGTCGAAAAGCAGTCTTTGTATGGTCGTAGAAGACTTCTGAGCTGTTATTGTTTACTAAGGAGGGGACTTGGAGTTATGTATAAGTCTGGTTCGGGAACTATGGTCATCGGAGTAGATGCGGCAGAATCTGAGAGGACAGACGCATTGCTGGTTTCCACAATTTCCTCGATGTACGCGATCGTCGGACCCCTGTTGATGTGCTTGAACTCCTGGATGAAGTTTGTCAGCATCACTTTTGCTTTCCCTCCATGCAGTCGAACGATCACTCTTGCGACCCGAATTTCACCGTTGAGCAGTAGACATTGGTCGCCCTCGATGACGCCTTCTACGTCTGTGGGTGTTTTGGTGCCAACGGAAATAACAATGCTGGATTAAGACTGGACCGGATGCTCACCTAATCTTTGAGCACACTCAAGTCTTGGTGACTACGACAGCTCTCTGGTGGTATCGCTTGATCTTCCGACAGCGACAGCTTTATCAACTTCGCCTTCAGTTCGATGATTGCGCCGTGTTGGTTCAGGAAGTCCATGCCGAAAATGTTTTCTTGTGAACATTGCCGAAGGATAACAAAGGTGGCAGGGTAAGTCGTCCAGTCATGAATGGTAATATGGCCATTGCGATGCACATTCCTGCCGGCATTATTAGATGTCCGAATTTGAGGGCCTTCCCATGCATTCTTAACTTTCTTCAACTGGGTGGTAAGGGGTCTAGTACTCATGACGGAGTAGTCGGCTCCTGTGCCAACTTAGGCGGTGACTGCATGGTCATCGAGAAGCACGCCGAGGTCGGTGGTTCTTTGTCTTGCGTTGCAGTTAGGTCTCGGCGTCGGATCAATGCTGCGTCGTGTTGACATGTGGCTGGATCATGGCGTCGTCAGGTCTTCTTTTGTCTGCGTATTCTTCAAGGCTGCGTCGGGATGGCGGCGTCTCGTTGATATATCGTCGAGATCGTCTTTTCGGCATCTTCGTCGGCTGCCTAGGTTCTTCGTCAGTTCGACGAACAGCAACCGCACCTCGATCGGTTGCTGCTTTTAGTTTTCGGGATATGGCTTGGAGATCGGCCCTGGGCTGGGCCAGTGTACCGTCGGCATCGCGGGGACAGGTAGCGGCCTGGTGACGGTGAACGAGATGGTCGTCGAGGGCTCCACTGAGTGGCGGCGAGATAGTCGGCGATGTCACGTGGGCGTTCACCTTGCTGTGGTTGCGGTGCGTTGACAACGAACCCTCGCAGTCCCATCTCGCGGAAAGGACATCAGTGGTAGATGTGGCCGGCTTCTTCGCAATGATAGCAAAGCGAACGGTGGTCGGGAACGCGCCAGACGTCAGTCTTCCTTGCAATCTTACGTGGGGCGTTGGGTTGGCGTGCTGGCGGCGGTGGTGGTGGATGACGAAACTGTGGCGTTACCGGGGCCTGGCGCCGGCGCGGAGGAGGAACGTGACGGCGGTATACGACAGCGTACGTCATCGCTTCTGGCTGAGACTGCGACGAGTGAGCTACTCCGAGTGATTGTTGGAGCTCCTCGCGTACGACGTCGGGAATCGAGGCCCCTTGAGGCTGTGATGAAGGAAACAGCTTCTGCAGCTCCTCCTGCACGACCGCTCTGATAGTCTCGCGCAGTTCGTCGGTGGCCAGTGATTGATCTCCGGCGTAGTTGAGTTTTTGCGGTGGTTGAATTGCCGGTTCCGCATTTCCAATGTCTTTTCGATGCTGGTATATACATGCTGGTACATGCGATACATACATGCGATACATGCTGGTAGCCTCGCGAAGAAACTCGTCGACGGTCTTCGGTAGGCTTCGTGCCATTCTAGTGAAAAGTTCCTCCTTCACACCACGCATCAGTAGGCGGACTTTCTTCTCATCGGGCATTTCCGAGACGGCGTGGCGGAATAGGCGGCTTACCTACTCCGTGAAGATCGCGATGGTCTCATTGGGCAGCTGCACTTGCTTTTCTTGTAGAGCTTGGGCTCGTTCTCTGAGTACGACGCTTGTGAATTTCTGCAGGAAGTCGCTTCGGAACAGATCCCACATTGTTAAAGTGGCTTCTCTATTCCCGAACCACGTACTGGCGACGTCTTCCAATGCGAAAACGAAATGTCTCAGCTTCTCGTCGGAGTCCCAGTTGTTGAAGGTCCCGGTTCGTTTGTAGATCTCCAGCCAGGCTTCTGGGTCTTCAGACGATGATTCATGGAAGGTTGGTGGGTCCCGAGGTTGTTGCAGCAGAATGCGGGACGCTGGGGCAGCCATTGGAGTTCCTGACTAGGGCTTGATCCTCCTGGTCTTTTCGGAAAGAGGTCCGAATTCCGGTAGCAGACCTTGCTGCCTACGGCTAGCTCCCTGCTCTTCGGCGACGTTGGCGTGGTCCTCGGGCTTCGGGCTTGGATCGCGGCTTTTTGGAGGCGTACGATACATGAACGCACTAGCACCTCCACCGGCTGTCACGTATTGACGGTGAAGAAAGCAAGAAAACTGGGAATGACGAAACAAGCGTTTTATTGGGCCAACCTGTGCCCTCAAATACGGATTACCCTCAAAGAACGGCAACATCAGCGAACACAATCGGCGATCGTCAAAAATCTGATCTTAGGGTCAAGCGGGTCAGCTTTATAAATGAGCCATCGAACGTTTCAGAGTAATCACTGGTGCCCACGTCTCTTCTAGAAAGTTCTACGACATTCGCGTCACCCATACATGCAATCAGATTGCGCAAGGTTCGGCGCCAACCAGATAGCGGGTGGAACCATCGATGGCATTCCAGAAAATTCCGATACATGCAGGCGCGTCCTGTGCTGCGCGATAACATTCGTAGGTGGTGAAAAGCGGTCACCCGGAAAAGATAAAGAAGTCCACGTGTCAATAATATATGTGGCTTCCTCCTGTATTTGTGGGAAATGTACTGGCTTTTATAGGTGCAGTGAACATTGAATAAAGAATGAAACAATTACTGTTATCATAAAACTGTACATTCCATAGTAGAAGTAAACCAGCAACACAATGGATCCAAGAGTGCAAATCAATGCTGCCATTTTATTCCTTGCCGCTGTGTATTCAGTTTTCATGCCAACGACTCTTCTAGATCGTTGAACAAGCTCCTCCAATGTTGCAAGTTTCACCCCAGAGATGGAAGGAGGATCTCCTGTCATTCTACTACTCTAAGACGTAATTTTGCTGTGGGGCTATGCTCGCATTCAAAAACAGCTGTATAATTCTAGATATGGCATAAATTCTTTCCATTTTATTCATTCTATAACGAAAATGGTACCCTGAGGCGCGTGTCGACAGCGTACCGACGTCGCACCACACAGTCTTACAATATTGTGCATGTAAATCTGAATGAACTCCCGCGATTTTGGCGGTTAGAGTGCAGGCTAATGCTTATTTCTCTCAAAACAAAAGACGCACAGCAGAGCCTTTCACTAAGCGAAAAGGCGACAAAAAAAGTGCCCCTCCAAACATTTCGTTTCTTCCTAGGTGGAAGCCAGCGTGATAAAAATTAGGAAGAAATTATGCACCACCCTTCAAGGTACACAACAGCTGATTTGACGAAACTTTCGGAGTACGTAGGAAAAGCAGACCCCCCTCGGGCGTTCTGAACAGGTTTCGAGGCTCAAGCGGCGCCTTGAAAATTTTCTGTCGTCATGAGTCAGGCGCTGCAGTCTTCTCCAAGTTTCAAGACAAAGCATTTAAAGCGAAGAACGACGCGCGCAGTAGCAGGAAACTACGCAAACGTGCCCCCAGGCATTTTCCTTCCTACATGCCCACAAGACTGTGACGGCAGTCGCCATTAAAAGTTACCACGTACCAAACAACCTCCAATGGTCCGGCTACCATTTGGGCCTATTCCCCAAAGGCACCGCGCACAAGGCCCCGGAGAGCAGGAGGGACAGCTTCAGAGGAGGTTGGCTTGCCGAGGCTAGCGCAATCGCGTGACAGTGCCTCCTAGTCATGGAGGAAGGAAAAAACGGAGGAGGGGGCCCTGACGTTACTCTTTGTGAAGCTAAGTGAAGCCGGAAGTTGGCGTTTCTCCGCCATTATGTCGGGCCAGTTCCTCTCTTTTGTTTGTATTTCTCAAGAATCCACGCCATGCTGAGCGCAATCGGGCTGCTTCGACAAGCGCGCTCCGCAGCATACTAAACCAAAGGATGCAATCGCGTTGTCTCATCGCATTACCGTTGCCGAAATCATGTTGGAAGAAGTTCATAATGAACTTCACCAATTGGTTCATGAGGTCCTATCTGTTGCTTTTACCGGCTTTTAAGAAAATAAACATGCTTTATCAGCCCAGCTAACTGAACTGTTCTCATATAAACCGCAGGTACCGGCCGCTGCCGAGTTCTTGCTGCTTTCTTTTTTAAAAAAGATCACCTTTACCGCTTTCTTCGACTTGCTTTTCTCTGGTTGGACTACCTGTGGCTCTCAGAGGCACTTGCGAGCTGTAGACATCTGGCTATACAAAAAAAAGAAAAGTACGCATTCTCACTGCCCTGTAAGAATGCATTGGAGACACGTAAGACACACCAATCCATATGCGATCGATCTGGAGTTTATGAGCACAAACACATATTCTCGCTGTGGCTTGAGGAATCGTCGCGCTTTATTGCACAAATTTCGGGTGGCCGTGCACCACTACAACAGCGCACCGGCGAGGAGGCAGAATGTCATTTCTGACTCTGCGTTTTGATTCACTGACTGTGGCCTGAGGTGCCGTCTTTCCACGGTAACTAAAACTTCACGAGAGCAAAGTTTTGTGATAGCCAGCGCATGGTGCAGAACAATACGCACGTAGACCCGGTCTACGTGCGACCATTGGACAGCCGTTGGATGTGTTCGTAGGTGTACGTTCTGTGGAGCCTTGCTCACTCTGGCAACGCATCCGTTCACCTTAACTCCCCTGCGCTGATCTCGCGCACAGATAAAATTCGCCTACAGTAGGGATGATTCGTTCCTTAAGACAAAGCAGCCGCTTCTTTCCCGTCTTCCCGGATGAAGCGTCGACTGGCCGGCGCACGGTGCTGAGGGCAGTCAAATGCACATATTTTGCGCAACGCTCTATCAGCACGTGTTTTGTGGTACAACTGTGCAGGTGTGTATGAACCTAGCAGGCGCTCTATTTAAAAGACTTAGTGCTGTCGCGAATACTGCGAGAAACAAGCAACAGTTAAGCAACGTCTGTTTTAATGGACACGAAAGCAAGTTGTTACTTAAGACGAATGTTCTAAAACCAAGAATATCCATTGTTGCATAACGTACGTTCTACGTACCGCAAATGCACCATGCGCAGTCAAAAGCAGGAAAGCACCTGCAAGGCGTTCATTGTAGAGATTCTGAAACGCATCGGTTTCGGCCTGCGACGGCCCGTTAGCATGATTCCGCCGAAGAGGGCAAAATTTCCCGCGGATATTTCTTTGTCCGTTGCCCATGCCGTGGCGCAGTATATTCTGTGCAGCATCGCATGCGCGTTCATTTCACGAGCTTTAGTTGCTCCTGTCGCACCTGGCCACAGCAACATCAGGGAGAGCACGGTCCAGATAACACAGTGCAACAAACGCAAACCTGCCCACACAACGCTTTTGTCACGGTAGTAAACCTACAGAGCAAGACGTGTGAGCGCGCACAACCATAACAAAGCGCTATTGTGGCCCGAGAACATGGCCGCTACACAAAGAGAAAGCAAAAAAGGCAGAAACTACCACGTCGCTTCTTCCACACTTTTCTGCTAGCTCGTGGAGGGTGTTGGGCCTCTGTTCAGTTTTTTCCTTCCTCCATGCTGCCGAAGTACAGCGCCCCTTCTTCCTCCCCTTCCTCCAGGTTCCGTGCGCGCGACGGAAGACGGCGCGCTTCCTCCCCACTTTCCTCCTTCCCTTGAGCGCGCGAGATTGAGCCGAGATCGTCGGTTCCCCTTGCGCCCAGTCGCAAAATACGCAGTTTCTGCCTAAGTACAACGCCCCTCCCCAACTCTCCTCCCACCGGTTCCTTGCGCGCGACGGAAGACGGCGCGCTTCCTCCCCGCTTTCCTTCTTAAGCGCAATCGTGAAATACGCAGTTGCACCTGAAGAACATCGCTTCGCCCCTACCTTCCGTCCCCTCACGGCCTTTCCCGCGCCAGATTACGGACTCTCGCGCGTCATCCCCTCGCCCGCTTTGGCGCGGTGATGGTGTGGTCGCCCTTGGAATGCATATGGAATGTCACGGCGACGCCGACGACAAAAATGCGCTTAGAGTGTCCATATAATTGAAATCGAAATAATAAGAAAATAAATACTGTTTAAACAAATTAGAATACGAGTAGTCTCATTTCTCACAACGGCCATTGCCAAAGTCATGTTTTAACACTTAGTTCACGTGGGTGGTCCACCCGACTTTGTAGGCTCTCGACGTTCGCTCTTCGTATCCATCGTATAGCTAGCTAGCATAACCTAGTGTTGATGAAATCAAGATCACACCGACTGAGAACAAAAAAGCAAGGTTAAAAAATAAAAGACGCTTCGGCTCACACACAGGAGCCTTTTTCACAGCCTCGTCTTTTGATTTTTCATAAAATCCCTTTTTTTAGTTCCTGATATGGGTTTTCTGTTTTTCATCATGTGTCTTACCGACCAGAGGGTATTCTGTCACACCCTGGATTTCATAACCGAGGGTTCCGTGTCTTCGGGACTTCTCTTCCCGGAATTCGGCGTACTTATTCGGTGTTTACTTGTGCACCCTACAGTTAGGTTTTTTCCAGTGAATATAGCCTTCGCGAGTAACTTTCGCCACCTTTTTTTTTCGGTGGGATTTGGCACATATAGCTTACTGTTTTCTTTTTTACGATGAATACTGGGAAATTATGTTAAATCATTTTATTAGTTTTCTTGATACTGAAGCGTGATTTATCACTGCAAATCCAAGTCTTCAACCCTATTTGCAGCCAATATAAAGGGAAAAAAACAGTCTGAACGTGAGTGCTGAGAATCGAACGGAAAGAGAATAGTTTATTCGTAACATTATGCAGGTACAGAGGTCCAGCGAGAAATAGTGCGACCTCACGTTAGCATCATCCAAGTTGTGCAGCTCAACCATCACAGTGACTGCACCGCGAACACTGCGAGAACGAGGGGGAGGGCTCTGCCACCCACTGTCCCCGCCCCCTACCCCTCTTCACCCTTCCCCCGTTTTCAAAGCAGTGGTAGGCAGAATGGACGCAAATTGTGAGGCCGTGCGAATATCTGAAATTTCTAATACGTATTCATATTCGCTTCAATAATGCACTGATCGAAATTGTTGCATAATGGTTTCTGTTCGAATATGATATTGCGATGAGGTTTATTCTCGTTCACGACGTTGTGGAACGCTAGGCAAAACAAGGCACTGCAAGGGCTGTCCGAAGCACGGGGTCGCTCGAGATCACGGCACGGCCCTTCGTCTTCCTCTTCAGACGGCACATACACAGGGGCGCGTCTGCTTCGTTACAATGCCCCGGGAGCTAAGCGTAGCCATCCTGGCGACTCAGGGCGCGGAGAAGATGAGCGGGTCGTAGTACGGTTTCAGGCGGTTGACATGTACTGTCTCTCGCCCACGACAACGCAGGTCTGGTGACACGGTGAGCGGCTCGACGATGTAGTTGACCGGTGAAGTGGCGTCGATTATACGGTATGGATGGATGGATGAAAAACTTTATTAGGGTCCTTTAGGGCGCGCCCTAGCGCGCAGCGGGCCGCTCCCACGTCGGGACAGAGAGGCCGAGCCTCTCCGCTGCGTCGCGGGCCCGTTGGACAGCCCATAACTGGTCCTCGAGGTCGGGGCTGTGTAGGACAGCATCCCAGCGTGAAGAAGTGTTACTTTCATCACTGCGTAACGCGGGGCATCGCCAGAGCATGTGAGGTAAGTTCGCCAAGTCATTGCATAGTGCACATGCATTTGTCGTCTGAATTTCGGGGTACATCTTGTGAAGAAGTAGGGGGTTTGGGTATGCCCCCGTCTGTAGAAGCCTTAGTGTCAATGGACCGTGATAACGCGCCAGGAGTTTGGAAGAAAGGCCAGGAATGTTGGCTGGTATCCAAACCCACACAAGTGAACCAGGAACAAAGTTGGGCGGTGGTTGATGAGCACGGTCATGTCTTGTCTTTTGACGTTCTTGAGTCTCGCTAGTCAGGGCACGTGCCAGCTGACGGCAATCTTCAGCATATTTGGCGACTTCGCAAAGCGGAGTATACTCTGTAGCGTCAGGTTGGTACGGCAGTATGGTGTCCAAAGGGCATGATGGCTCACGGCCATACACAAGGAAAAAGGGGGAAAAGCCGGTGGTCGCTTGCGTCGCGGTGTTGTACGCGAACGTAACAAAGGGGAGTACGGTGTCCCAGTTGGAGTGGTCGGATGAAATATACATCCGCAACATGTCGCCAAGTGTGCGATTGAAGCGCTCGGTAAGACCGTTGGTTTGGGGATGGTACGCGGTCGATTTGCGATGAATTATCCTGCACTCAGCGAGGAGGGCTTGGATGCCCTCCGACAGGAAGACACGGCCCCTATCACTCAGTAATTCTCGGGGAGCACCGTGGCGAAGGACAAAATTGCGAAGGATGAAAAAACCAACGTCACGGGCGGTCGCTGCTGGCAGTGCTGCAGTCTCAGCGTAGCGAGTAAGGTGATCTACGCCGACAATAATCCACCGATTTCCACGCCCGCTGCATGGAAACGGGCCGTAGAGGTCGATGCCGACGCGGTCGAACGGACGAGACGGGCATGGCAGCGGCTGCAACGGTCCTGTGAAACGCTGTGTAGGTGTTTTGCTTTGTTGGCATGTAGTGCAAGACTGAATGTACTTTTGCACAAAGTTGTACATGCCTCTCCAGTAATAGCGCTGACGCAACCTTGTGTAAGTTTTGAGGACGCCGGCATGAGCGCTTAGGGGGTCAGCGTGAAAAGACGCGCAGACGTCAGAGCGCATATGACGAGGTATAGCGAGGAGCCATTTGCGTCCTTCGGGCATGTAGTTTCGGCGACCTAGAATGTTGTCCCGCACTGAGAAGTGGGTTGCTTGGCGACGCAGTGCTCGTGTCGAAGGGACATCAGACGGAGCAGCAAGGTAGTCGAGTAACATTGCAAGGGATGGGTCCTTGCGCTGCTCTGTGAGCATGTCAGGGATGGTGAACGGTGACAGGGTGGACGAGGAAGCTGACAACGACGCCATATCAGGCGTCAGTGGGGAGCGAGAGAGCGCATCAGCGTCGGAGTGCTTGCGACCAGAGCGGTACATGACGTGGATGTCGTACTCTTGCAAGCGAAGCGCCCAACGTCCCAAGCGTCCAGACGGGTCTTTCAAGGAAGAAAGCCAACAAAGGGCATGGTGGTCAGTAACAACGGCGAAAGAACGGCCGTAAAGGTATGGGCGAAACTTGCTTAATGCCCAGATGATCGCTAGACACTCCTTTTCTGTGACGGAGTAATTTAATTCTGCTTTCTTTAGAGTACGGCTCGCATAAGCGACGACGTATTCATCATAGCCAGCTTTCCGTTGCGCTAAGACTGCGCCAAGGCCAACTCCGCTGGCGTCAGTATGGACTTCCGTGGGAGCATCAGGGTCGTAGTGGCGAAGAATCGGTGGTGAGGTCAACAAGTGGCGCAATTGCTGAAATGCTGCATCACATTCAGGTGACCATGCTGCTATGCCGTTACTGGCGCAGAGTAAACTTGTCAAAGGCGCCATGATGGATGCGAAATTGCGTACGAAGCGACGAAAATAAGAACATAAGCCAATAAAACTTCGGAGGGTTTTGATAGACGTGGGCCTTGGGAACTCTGCAACAGCGCGGAGCTTGTCTGGATCCGGGAGGACGCCGTCTTTTGAGATAACGTGACCCAATATGGTTAGCTGGCTTGCAACAAAGTGGCACTTTTTGAGGTTAAGCTGTAGACGGGCAGAGGCGAGACAGGTCAGAATGTCATGCAGGCGAGCGAGGTGCGTCGGAAAATCGGTTGAGAAGACGACGATGTCGTCGAGGTAACATAAACAGGTCTTCCATTTGTGGCCACGAAGGATGGTGTCGATCATACGCTCAAAAGTAGCAGGCGCGTTGCACAACCCGAAGGGCATGACGTTAAATTCGTAGAGGCCATCGGGTGTAACGAATGCGGTTTTCGGACGGTCAGGCTTGGCCATGGGAACTTGCCAGTACCCGGAGCGCAGATCCAAGGAACTGAAGTATTCTGCGCCTTGTAAACAGTCGAGAGCGTCATCGATTCGAGGCAGAGGATAAACGTCTTTCCTCGTTATCTTGTTTAGGCGTCTGTAGTCGACACAAAAGCGAATGGAGCCATCTTTTTTCCTCACCAATACGACAGGTGAAGACCAAGGACTTTGAGAGGGACGGATGACTTTACGTTGGAGCATGTCGTCCACGTGCTCCGTGATGATGCGGCGCTCTTCGGCAGAGACACGATACGGGCGCTGTCGCAAGGGGGAGTGGGAACCAGTGTCGATGATGTGAGAAACACCGGTGGCACGGCCCAGTGACGTCTGATGACAGTCGAAAGAAGAGACAAACTTGTGAAGGAGAGCGAGAAGTTGGCGGCGATGAGATGGGGAAAGTGCAGGGTCGATGGCCTTGTCAAAACCCACTGAAGGTGATGAGCCGGAGACCGAAGCGATGGCGTCAAGGTGACGGAGGGAGGCGGCAGGAACATCGAAGTCGTCGACGTAGTCGACCGCTTGAAAGTATCCTACCGTCTCTCCACACAGTAGGCTGATCGGGTACTGGTAGTAGTTGGTGACCAGCATCACAGTTGAGCCAGAGGTTACAGTAAGCACGGCAAACGGAAGAACAATGCCCTTGCGTTGAGCAAACACATCGGACGGCGTGAACACTACGGTGGCGTCAGATGCGGAATCAGACGACAAGACAACAGCCATCGACGACTCAGGAGGTACGGTTGTGTCGGCATCAACAGTGAGTTTGTCGGCAAAGTGAGGAGAGCTTGTCGGCAGTGATTCACATAGTGGTAAAAGCGACACTTCTGCACGTGAACAGTCAATGACAGCATGATGACGTGACAGGTAATCCCAACCAATGATGAGGTCGTGAGAGCACGATGGTAGCACGAAACACTCGATTATGTACAGAACGTCGTTGATGACGACACGGGCCGTGCATACAGCTGAAGGGTGGATTCGCTGCGCGCTGGCAGTGGCGAGCACCAGGCCAGAGCGAGCTGTAGGCACTTTTCGTAGCTTGCGGCAAAGCCCTCGTGAATGACGGAAACGGCTGCTCCGGTATCGACTAGTGCCACTGCTGGTACTCCCTCTACAAAAACGGTAATTACATTTTGCGGCGAAGATTGAGGTCTTGAGAAAATCGACGTATTTGCAGTTCTTGCCTCAGGAACTGCAGCAGTCAGTTTCCCTCTTCAGTGGGAACTCGACGACGCAGGGGCGAAATCGAACGCCGACGAGGGGAAGGGGAACGCCGAGTTTCCAACCGGCGATCAGTGTCGAGGCGTCGTGGTGATAATGGAGGCGTGGCGGCGTATTGTGGTGCGTAGCGGGGCCTGGCAAAGCTGGTACACGCAGTTGAGGCGCGGCGGCGACAGAAGCGTGCCACATGGCCAGCAATGCCGCAGGCGAAGCAGATAGGCCGGTTGTCTTGAGTGCGCCACGTCTCGGTGGGACGAAAAAAGTGTGGTGACGGTCGGGCAACTTGAAATGAAGCCGGATTCATGGGCGATGGAAAGGAAGCGGTCTGCGCAGGTGGCCGTGCAACCACGGCTGCATAACTGAGCGGCAGCGACGTAGGGTGGTTGGCAAAGTTGGTATGGGCCAGCGGCACACTCATAGGGTTGGGTGGGGGGGGTTGTAGGAGCTGCAGGAAGCGCTTCAGATATGTGATTTCGGATGGCTTCCTGCAGCGTTGGAGGCAAAGCTGCTGTAGGTGCGTCACTGTGAGGCAGCAGCGAGAGCTGCCTGGCCACCTCTTCACGGATAAAATCTTTGATATGCTGCGAGAGGGTCGAGTTGGTGAATTCGGTAGAAACCGCGATGCTGGAGACGGAATCGGCGTGCTGGATGTTCTGGCGGGCGATGGAACGTTGGCGGCGCAGCTCGTCAAAGCTCTGGCAGAGGTTAATGAGGACGGATACGCTAGTTGGGCCTTTGGCCAGCAACATCTGGAATGCGCTGTCCTCGATGCCCTTGAGGATGTGTTTGATCTTGTCATCCTCGGACATGCTGGGATTGACCCGCTTGCACAAATCGAGAACATCCTCGATGTAGCTGGGGAATGTTTCTCCAGGCTGCTGTGCGCGCTGGCGTAGACGCTGTTCAGCGCGTAGCGTACGCACAGCTGGGCGATCAAACACTTCTGCAAACAGAGTCTTAAAGGCGGACCAGCTTGTAAAGTCTGATTCGTGGTTGAAGAACCAAAGTTTGGCTACGTCGGTGAGGTAGAACGGCACGTTGGTCAGCTTAGACTGGTCATCCCATCGGTTATGGGTACTTACACGTTCGTACGAGGAGAGCCAGTCTTCCACGTCGTGTTCGGTGGTCCCACTGAAAATGGGTGGGTCGCGCTGACGAGGGACGCCGGCGCAGATGACAGTGGCAGCCGGTGGGGCGGGCAACGAGGTGGCGGGATCAGGCATAGTGCAAGGCGATCTTGTTGGCAGGGTTCGAGTGCGGAGCTCCAGGACGAGGCGAAGGATCTCAGCAACCTCCACCAAATGCGATGAGGTTTATTCTCGTTCACGACGTTGTGGAACGCTAGGCAAAACAAGGCACTGCAAGGGCTGTCCGAAGCACGGGGTCGCTCGAGATCACGGCACGGCCCTTCGTCTTCCTCTTCAGACGGCACATACACAGGGGCGCGTCTGCTTCATTACAATATATTCTTTGGAATCAGTTCACAGCCGTTCCACTCGATTCATTTTCTCAAATTACTCCGGTTTCGCCAACGTCTACTGCATGAATCTAAAGCTTGATCGACCTACCCGACCTTTCTAAAAGATGTCGTATTTCCAGCATAGGCTTGCACAAGGTATACCGCGCTAATAACCATTCGAAGAGGTCCCTTTTTTACATCTCTCAGCCTCTTGTCATTCCGCACTAATCACTGCATGGAAGTTGCGAGACCAACCTCTACTCTGAATCTTCTATTCCTAAACCAAGACATGACTGGACTCACCTTCTCGCATCGATCATCTTTATCATTTACCCTGAAATGTTCCACACTGCTGGCTGTGACCATGTGCTGCTTCCTCAGATATGTTTGTGTGTTCTGTATAACCACTCCCCTATGTAAGGCCTGTACGGCTTTGAGAGTAAAAAAAAAACCTGTCAAAAGCAACAATTTGATTTTTGACGAAGTGGGATTCCTTAAAGTCTACATAAACCTGAGCACACGTGCGCTCTTCTTTTTTTTTTGCATTTTCGCCCCCATCGATATACAGCCGTCTTCACCGGGATCAAATCCGTGGTCGAACTCGAGCGTAACACCAAAACCACTGGGCTAACGCGGTAATTCTCAGGAGTAAACGAAATGAAATATTCTTTTTTAAGTCTTGAGGGGGGGGGGGGGTAGGAAACAGGTGAAAGTGAGGACATTGCAGAATTATTCTACTGCAAAAGAGCCACGGTTATTGCGCACAAGTCCCAGTTCCTCAGCGAACGCATGGCCCATAAAGAAAACTACGGCTGAATAATTTTAGGTCCTTCTATAAAAATGTCTCACTTTCAAGCGGTCTGTGAATGTACTGTGTGAATTCAGACAAAACAATTTATTGTTGGGCCAGTCTCACTATGTTTGATTCCCAATAAAAACCATGCGCGCTGCTGCACTATCATACGCTCCTTCTCGCGAGAACAGCACACTCCCTGTACAGCTGGTGGCGTGCTGTTCCCTTGTTTTATTACTGTCATTGCCGTGGTGCACCAGAGAACTGAAAGGTGTCTGTCATTTACAATGCATCAGTTGAGCGGACGTCCTGTTGTTAACGGAATTTCACTTATGTACGAAAGAACTGTGAGTTCGACAAGCGAAATTTACGAATCGAATTGAATTGAATACGAATATTAGAAAAGACATTATCTTCGTATATCGAGTCGAATATTGTATGCTTCCTCATTTCTAAACAAAATGAAATATGATATAAAGTTCGCGGAGTCCGCTCGGTTAAAACATGAGACTCGTTCACTACAGGTAATATGCCCTTATAAACTAGACGTACCACAAACTGAGGAGCTCGTAAATGAGGAACAACTATAGTTTCGGTCATGTGGCGCACCATGATAATGAAAGCAATGAAGAAAGAAAACGGCAAGTTATCAAACGTCCGTAGACACCTTTATTCGTTGAAAGGGAGAACTACATTATTATGCAGAACCGCAGATGCTTTTAAGCGAATGCAAATGTAGTTGGGCTTATCTTCTTTGCCTATGTTGAGGCCGCCTGAAAGCGAGGCCTAATTATGTAATTAGTTGAAAATATTGAGCAATAGTTGTTTGCCGCGTGCGTTCGCGTCAGAAACTGGTGCCTCTGCTCAACCACTGAGGCCCCATGCTGCAGAATCATTCGCAACCGGCCTCACTTGAATCGATCTCTTTCCGTTCTTTTCGAGCAGAAACGGATCCTGGGCAATTTTCAAAGTGAAATATCGAATTGAGCACGAATCGAATAGCAACGACAACTCGAGTCCTATTTAAAATTCTGAACACTAGCACGTTTCTAGGAGTAATGCAATTTTTTTTCATTATACAGACTCCACGGAAGCGTAGTATTTCAGCTAGTTTATAAATGAGGAAATATTTAGCATTCGCTTCGATATGGCGAAAGTTGTTTTTATCGAAAATTTGTATTCAATTCGGTTGGACCATTCCACTACAGACGAACACCCCAACGATTACGTAAAGATTGCTTGAGATGCAGAGCCTTACGCGCGAACGTGACATCATCACGCTCATTGCATGATCAGAGCGCCTGCGCGCTCGCATCTGCACTTCGTGATCGCCATCTTACGTCAGTTTGTTTTCACTGCCCGTTTTCGGTTATAACTGAATTCACGCACAAAAAAAAGAAACGAAATTGGGACTCTTTATGTTTGTTGAAACGGAATAGGCTGAACCTACATGTGTTTACTAAATCAAACACCAAGCGGACAATCATTGGAATGCCTGATATGTAAGGCGCACACAAATGCAGACACAAGCGTCCAGCAATTGTTCCCATGTTACTTTATATTATCATGTGCGAGCGCCAGGCACTGAGGGAGAGGATTGCGGCAGGCAGCAAATACGACGGGTGGAAATTTGGTTAAGAATTAACTTATGGTGTTTTACGTGCCAAAACCACTTTCTAATTATAAGGCACGCCGTAGTGGAGGACTCCGGAAATTTCGACCACCTGGGGTTCTTTAATGTGCACCTAAATCTAAGTACACGGGTGCTTTCGCATTTCGCCCCCATCGAAATGTGGCCGCCGTGGCCGGGATTTGATCCCGCGACCTTGTGCTCAGCAGCCCAACACCATAGCCACTAAGCAACCGCGGCGGGTCGGAAATTTAGTTAGGTGAACCAATGCCCTCAGAGAAAAGTACAATTCAGTGCTCAGCAATAAGGCTGATGTTAATACCGGTCGTCGAATGACAGTGTTCCAGGCCATCTGCTCTTTGTAGTACCCGACTTTCTTGGACTGCGTGGACACCTTTTCCTTCGACAAATCTTGCCACAGATGCACGGCGGCTGGGGTCACGGAACGCTGTGGACGTGCATCGGCAGGCGACGTTGACGTGCTACAACTCGGGGACTTCATATTCGTGTAAAAGTGATGGAAAAGAGATACGGACGCAAGGAAACCGCAAAGCACGGCATAGCTTGGAACGAAATCCATTCGACACGGCAACGATTTTCTTGATATTCAAATTATTATCTTGCATTAAGGAAGTGCAAGTGACTGTAACATTTTTATTTAACTTGCACAGGGCAAATGTAATTTGGGTAGGGAACTGCATGCAGGGGCGTAGCAAAACAGGTACGGCTCGGTTCTGTAGCCTTGGCTGCACTGCTACAGAAAGTTGTCGCCAGGTATATTGTTCTCCAGCCGCGTGGGCGATCTGCGCTTCCGAGGGTGGTGAGGTGGGGATGGCTACTCTTCTGCGCGGTGTCAGCTGCTGAGGTCACTCCACGGCCGGCGTGTGTGACGAGAATCATTGCTCCTGCAAGGGGCGGTGACGAGCGGCTTCGAGTAAGGCTCGATGTGAGGCTCCCTTGGGTGTTGACGGCGCTGACACTGGTGGCGCAGTTTTGGCGCGACGAAGGGCCGCTCTCGTCGTTCGTGGAACCAAAGCGTGCGAAGAAAAGCGTAGTGCCGCGCAAGACGGGCTGTGCGCCGACGATAGCTCAAGTATGGCGCCAGGGCAGCGCGCGTCGTCTGCGTGGAAACAAAGCGCTGCATGAGCTGTACCTGCATAGCAGCTGCTGTGAATCACGCCCACGCGTCACCCACGCGCTGTCGCTCGCGATCTCCCAATGAGCGAGGCAGTTGCAGCACACTTTTCTTTGTTGGGAATGTGCAGCAAAAGACACATCGTCCGCGTCAGCTTAGATGTCGCGAAATGAAGACACGCATACAGCTGCGCTCAAATTTCGCATTAGGGAGTGTCGTAATGGTCGGTGAATTTTTTCAGAACTGTGCAAGCGCAAGGAATACAGATGAAAAAAGGCACACACGCACACAGGCACTGTGTGTGCCTGTGTGCCTGTGCGTGTGTGCACACACGCACACAGGCACTGTGTGTGCGCGTGTGTGCGTGTGTGTACGTGCGTGTGCGTGTGTTTATAGTGACTGCCGCAGTGCCGTGATTACAGCTTCGTCATCCAACCGCTGTCTTGCCATCGTCATCACGCCATCATCGTCGCACAGTCCATGTCATCCCATCGTCGTCACGCTAACGTCGTCATACAGTCGTTTTCATCCCATTACTCTCATGCCTTTGTCGTGCCGCTACCGTTGTAGCATCATCCTGATTTTAGAAACGTTATCCAATTGTCATCATGCCGTCATCGTCTATCGGCTTCATAGTTCCATAAACGCCGTTCATTCTTCATCACTCTATCGTAATCATGCTGTTTTCATTCAATCGGAATCATGCCGCTGTGGTCAGGCCATCGTCGATCACCATTGTGAAGTTGTTGGGACGGAAACTTGAAGGCGGCGTCGCCCCTTGTCTTTGCGTCTTTCCAGGCTTTCGAAGCCTCCCCTCACGGTAAGAGTTTTCTTTTTTGTTATTGTGGAAATATAATTTACTTGCACGTAAAGCTCGAATAAATATTCAAATCAGCGCTGTGGTTTTAGAACGATAACTTTACAACTCCAGGCACAGACCAAGAAAACACCTGTTTCCGTAAATATGACTTTCAAGCTCAGCCAAGGTCAAACTGTAACTTAGCTTGCCACTATACGGCGGCTGCCGCCTACGCCGCGCGGGCGCCCGTAGTTTCAAAGCGATCTGCGATGTGCACAAATTGCGCCAAGTGCTCGTACTTTCGTATGCGCTGTGCTTTCGATACGTAGTTGGCGTTGAAACGAAACGCCGCGTGGCGGTCAATTCGCTTGCTGCTGTTGCCGCGCCGAGCAGCGCCTGTGTTTTCTTGTAGTACAAGTGTATATAGATGCGGTTGTTGCTTATGGAGCCGAGCGGCGCCTGTGTCCTTTGCCAAAGCAAGCAAAGCCGTGCTAATGCTCTACAAACCTGGTTTAACCGCGGTCGTCCCCGTCACAAGTAGAAACTTGCGATTCGTTCCTGAGGTAAATATTCGGAAAACTTACTCAATGGATTCTAAAGAAATTAAATTAAGTTATGGGGTTTTACGTGCCAAAGCCACTTTCTGATTATGAGGCACGCCGCAGTGCGGGACTCCGGAAATTTCGACCACCTCGGTTTCTTTAACGTGCACTTAAGTAAACGGGTGTTTTCGCATTTCGCCCCCATTGAAATGCGGCCGCCGTGGCCGTCAATGTCTTCTGAGTTTTCGCATCGAGCTTCTAAAAGGACTTTGAATTGCAGTACAATTCGTCATGTTCGCTGAGTACGTCAGCAATTACGCGTGTCACATATGCGTTACAACATGGAAGACACGTGCTGCTCGTCGAAGCTCACTATCTATACCTTCATTCACGCATCTATACACGCTGTCACGGTTGCGTCAGCGTTGATTTCTCACTGCGAGTGTGCGAATTGATATGAGAGAGTTTTATAATAGGGGCTCCAAACGTTTTGGGGCCCAAGAGAAATAGCGTCGCAGCCACTGCGCATGCGCGAGACACACACTGCGTTTGGGTTTTGCGTTGGGCACGCTATTTCACTGATTTAGCGGGAGCCCCAAAAGTTGCCCTAAAAGATTTTCGTAGACAAACATGGCGGCACCCATCGAAGCGACGGCTCTAACCTAGCACCAAACTGGGTGCGATTAGGGGTAACGCGTGAAGTTCGCAAGCTAGAATAAGTGACGGCGGTTATCGCTTTCTCTCAACTAGCGTGTGGTAGGAAGATTGATTCATTAGACGCCGCTGATTGCGAATTCGATTGTGGATTTTACGGCTCGTAGGCCTAACGCCGCTTCTCTCGGCTGGTGAAGGCACGTAAAGTTGGTTACTAAAAATTAGGTGCAACTAATTGTTTGCTGCTTAAAGAATAACCTCTAACTTGTAATTAAACACGAATACACGCAAGTTAAAATGACTATTGTTACCATAAAATGGTATATTTAATTTGATTATTTCTAATACCTTTTCTTTTACGCTGTAGTGGCTCTGTCAGCGCAAGGTGCACGTTAAAGAACCCCAGGTGGTCGAAATTTCCGGAGTCCCCCACTATTGCGTGCCTCAAAATCCGAAAATGGTTTTGGCAAGTAAAACCCCTTAATTTAATTTTGTCAGTGCAAGACGCTATCCGCAGACGCAAAACCCTGTTCTAAATCTCTTCACTTCTGCGTGCCCCAACGCTAACATCTGCAAAGCTCTTTGGAGCCCCAAATTATTGGAGCCCCTATTCTATAACTCTCTATTGTGGGAGATAGACCACGCGTGAAGGCAAGGCTTATCGATCGGCGAGATTCTATTGCCTGGACTTAGTGGTTCCTTACGCTTATTTCGTTCACCGCTACGGACATCCACACGATGTGACGAGAAAATTGTTTTTCCCGCTAGGCAAGTGAATCTGCAGCATCACCAAGCTGCGGAATAGCTCCAGTTTGCTGTTCGGAGCACTGCTTATCTATCGCAGTTCTTGATTTTGGCACCCGTAAGTTGAGCACTTCGCCCTTTACAGGCGAAACAGAGAGAAGCACATCCCAACAAAATTAGCGATTGTGTGAACGAAGAGCATTAAGCATCACAAATTAAATTACTGGAAAAAGTAAGGAAAACCAATGGTTACCTCAGTTGAAATACACAACAAAAATTTCTGTTAGTAGGTTGTTGTGTCATGGTTTCATCCTGTTGTGTAGTATTCTGTAGTATTTTAGTTGTGTTTTATTGTTCTGTTGCACTCTGCAATATTTGGCGAAATTTGCTTCCATCAACCTTTTGTTCTGTTCTAACATTACTATGAAGAAATGTCCGTTCACTCTCTTTCTTATTCGGCCATCTGTATCTGAGCACTGCTCTGTTCTTTTCACCATAGAGCATGCGCCTCTACTCTGCACAATAATATATCATTGCGCATATGTTGCTTTGATAGATAGGTTATTTTTGTCTCGCGAACTCACTGTCCGTAGACACAAAAAAGAATAAAGCGATAGGCAAACAATGCTTTCCTTTTTTATCTTCCGATTCCGCCGATAGCGATAACCAAGCAGTGAAATAAAAACGGCCCAAACGCACCCTTCATCGTGTTGCTGCATGACCATTGAGCTTCAGTCATCATTTAAGGGCTGCTTGAGTATTTTTCGCTGGGCGTTTGTGCTTGCGAACTAGCACTTACCCGAGTATGGCGACCTACGAGTACGCACTGACAGGCTTCGACGACTTTCTCGAACGGAGGCGCTTCGCTTTCGTCGAGCCTATGCCCGCCACTCGTGTGTGCTTCCTCTGTCGTCTGGTGCCTTCCTGTACTCTGGTGTTGCCTTGTGGTCACGTGTTCTGCAAGCTCTGCAAAGGCCAGATCGAAAATGAAGCGATGTGCCCACAGTGCCCTTTCGACAGCTCGACGTTCTCTCACGCCAACATTGTGACGCTGAACTTCTCTCAGTGCGACGTGGAACAGCGTCGCGTTCTATGCGTGGCAGGCGGTTCGAAGTGCGGCTTCAGAGGGACACTGTGCGAGTTGAGGAGTCATCTGGCCGAATGCGACCGCGACGAAGTGATGTGTGCCAAGTGTCAGCGCTTCGTCCTTCGTAACGTTTTGGTCGACCACAATCGGCAATGCTCTAATGGAACCTTCCAATGTCAAGGGGCGAGAGGCACAGGGCCGCCTACTGCTGTCGAGAAACTGGCAGCCATCAAGAAGGACGTGGAAACTTTGCAACGACTGGCGTTGGAGGGAGACCCGAAGAAGGAGAGCACCTACGTCAGCATCACCAACTCTTTAATGGAACACGTGGCCGAGTTTGGTCGCGAGTTCCTGCAGGTTCAAAAAAGATATGGTGGAGAGGAACGCCGCTCGCTCTTTCAAGCTTTGAAGAAAGTGCCAGTCGCCCCAGGACCATGCCGAGCTGCTTCTAAGTCTGGCATGGTTGTTACGACGTGTGTTTTTAGACATGTGCACACGATGCATAACTTGGTCAAAGCCACAGAGAAGGAGCACAGTATAGCCAGCGGCCTCTGCACTCTTGGGGGCTATACATTTTGCGCCTGGTGCCGCTTCGACCCGAACCAAGGCGAAGATGTTCGCATAAGTTTTTGCTGTCCTTGCGATGGAGTGAGGGGAACAACACCGTTGCTTGGCCATTTTCTAAGAAGGTCACCTTGACCCTCATTCACTCCGTGGATGCTGCAAAAGAAATCAGGCTGCCTCTTTTGGAGACGGAATATAAGACCAGCTCCAGGAAGCCTATTGCTGGTGTTTGCAACCCGGGATATAAGACAGCGTTTCTAGAATGGAAGTACATCCTACAGCATGGTTACGCCGACAAAACGAATCTCTTCGTGAATGTAGAATTTGAGTAGCACGCACATATATTTTCTTTCGTTGTTTGACAATTTAAAGTTTTGTAATCAAGGTTCGATAAACGACCGTTACGAAGCACTGGGCTTGTTCTGGATAGTTCGTTCCAGTGTGTTTATTGCGCAATAAGATGGAGAAGACCAAACGGTAGTTTGGACTGCGGGGTGAATTATTAATATCACTTGATTTTATTATATCACTTGCGCACGTTCCCTGAATGACCTTTGAAGGGAACGCGAGCAAAAATTAAAGAAAAAAGAAGGATAAGGGTGTACACACGGTGGCTCATATTACCGCGTGTGGTTGTGACAATCGATTTTCTGAGACTACTATTCTGGGCAGGGGCGGCAACGCCTCTTCCAGGCTTGCACTTGAGGCCTTATTTATCAAGAATAACAGATATAGGTGTACAAATGAGCCTTCTTTCTCATTCCTAGATGCCGAATTTGACTTGCGCAACTGCCTTTGATGTGCATGTGCCTGTTCCTATTTGCTTGGTATGCGCATGCGTGACAAGAGGATATATATGTACGATTCTATCCTTCCATTAAACAGTTGTGAGTAGCTCTGGTCTTTGTCCACCTTTCATGTCTGTTTTTGTCGCGCTAATTTACTACTTCAATCATTAATTAAATTATGGGGTTTTACGTGCCAAAACCACTTTCTGATTATGAGGCATGCCGTAGTGGAGGACACCGGAAATTTAGACCAGCTGGGGCTCTTTAACGAGCACCTAAATTAAGTACACGGGTGTTTTCGCATTTCGCCCCCATCGAAATGCGGCCGCCGTGGACTACTTCAATTATGTCGGCTTGAACGTTAGGTGAAAATTCCATAAAGAGACGTGTTCAAGTGAGAGAACTTTGAAGGTGCGCGCCGAATGAATAATTGGAATGGAATGCCACAGTTAAAGCTTGACTAAGGGCTTGCTTGAAGGCTTGCCACTGAATACCATGGCTAAAACCTTCTGACAACGACAGTATCTGCAAAGTCTCCTTTGGTGTCCGAGTGTCCAGAGAGCACAGAGCTGAAGCTATATGTACGTTAGTCACCCAGTGCTGTAACAAACCTTAGAATTTAAAAGACCTAAAAATCGTTTGCCATGTTCTGACACACTAGCTGCCAGGTAGCGCAATAAAAGAAAGTTGCGGCCAACTTTTCAACTAAAACGCATGTCGAAAGCTCGGCGACTTTGATGGTAGCTTCCACAGGGTGCATAGCAAAGGAAAAGCACAGGACGCAAGGAAGCGCCGTATATTTGTTGAGTCTTATGAGACATTCAAACAGTAACCACCACACAGACAGAAAGACAGGAGAAATGGGAAATGCAGGGAGGTTAACCTGATCGGTAGATCCGGTTTGCTACCCTACACTGGAGAGAGCGGGGAGGTAGGCAAAGCGATAGCAAAGTAGTCACCGCATACCGTCACCACACAGCACAGTACCACTTGCAGCCCTATAACTTGCAGTAGCACTTGCAGGCTACAGCTTCTGGTCCAGTTCTGTTGCCCGTAAAAATTGCAACAGTGCCCTCGTCGCCCTCCGCTGCGATGGCTTGTGATGACAGCATTCTAAAATAAGTTCCTCTGTTAGAGGCCTTTGGTCGAATCGCACTATCACAATTTCGAGAGATCGTCTTTGTAAATTGTAGTGAGGAGGGAGGAGGAGGAAAGAGAAAAGCAGAAGGCAGGGAGGTTAACAAGAATAACGCCCTGTTGGATACCCTACACTGGGGGAATGGGAAAAGGGAAAACAAAGATGACAGGGGAAGAGAGGAGTGCGGACAGTCACATAGAAGGCGCGAATAGTCTTCTCGCTACCACAGTCATCACACGAGACGTCTTTGGCCCATCCGATTCGGAATGCAAAGGACTTCGTCAAGGCCACTCCTAGCCATATTACACAAAGCAGGGTAGCTGTAATGCAAAGACGTAGGTTGTGCAGCCGGTTCCTTTGAAAACTTCCTGCGGTCCACAAAGAGAACGTGATATCACGGGGGAGCATTCGAAGTTTTCTAGTGGCATCTGTCCTTGATAACAGTATCGGTTCCTCTTCATTGCCTTGAAGAGCCAACCGAGCAGCGCTATCGGCATGTTCGTTCTCTATGACACCGCAGTGACTTGGAAGCCACTGAAATGTCACGTGGTGTCCTTTCTCAAACAAGGTATGCATTAGTTCTCTAATCTCAAATACCAGTTATCCGCGTGGTCTATGTCACAGGGCTGATAGAAAGACTGCAGTGCTACCTTTGGGTCACTGAATATTGAACACCTTCGAGATTGGTCTTGGCTGACGAGACGAAGTGCAGCGCGACGAGCTGAAAGTTCCGCAGCCATCGTTGTCGTTGGGTAACATGTCTTGAAACTGATGGTGGTGGCTTTCGCTGGGAAATTCACGGCTCCAGAGGAACACTGGAGAGTTGCCGATCCATCAGTATAAATATGTACGTGGTAGGTGTACCTCTCGTGCAAAAGGAGGAGAGTTAGTTGTTTAAGAGCAGGTGATGACAGCTTTTTTCCTGATTCCTGGTATGGTGAGGTGCACTGTAGGTCGAGCCAAACACCATTGAGGAATCGATGGCTTAGTTGCGGGGGTGAAGCCTGATGGAAGGCGGGTGTAATAATCCGAAATGGTAGTACA
The DNA here is from genome assembly GCF_038994185.2 of Dermacentor albipictus. Taxonomy (NCBI): domain Eukaryota; kingdom Metazoa; phylum Arthropoda; class Arachnida; order Ixodida; family Ixodidae; genus Dermacentor; species Dermacentor albipictus. The sequence continues at coordinate 8,584,104 of NW_027225571.1, read as the reverse complement.
AAACGGTGCCTGCGGCCTTTCTGACGGTAGTGTTGCCAGACAGTGGGAACGGGCACGGGCAACGTGCCTAATGCGCACTCTTATCACTTCCAGGGCAATGTGTGTTTGTATGGGTTGGTCCCGGGCGAGTGCCATAGTCGCCACTGTCGATCTGCATTTTGGCCAACCAAGACAAACCCTGAGAGCCCTAGCTTGAACAGCCTGTAGAGCACGAAGATTTGTCTGGCAAGTGTTGGTCAGTACGGGTAAACTGTAGCACAAGAAGCCCAGAAAAAGAGCCCTTTACAATTCTAACATTGTATAAACTGACATTCCCCAAGTTTTTCCGCCCAGAAACTTGAAAAGCTGAGAGATTACTGTCAGACTTGCGGTTAAAGCGCGAAGATGGCCTGTCTGACCTCGGCAAAGGAGAAGTCTTCGTCCAGCTCGGGGCGTGGAGGTGCAAACACCTCGCCCCCCGGGCCGGTCCGACACGGCCCTGTAGCCCTGGAGCGAGGTGGCGGAGAATAATGTTTCCTAGAGAGCAATCACCAGAGGTTTCGCAGCGAAATACCTGAAAAACTGCGGCAGAGGGATTTTTTGGTAGAATACCCTCTGCAGTTCCATTGCCAAATGCGAAATCTTTCTTTGGATCTATCCATTATGACTGACCTGACGGACTACCACTTAACGGGGCAGTTAGGGCAGCGCAAAGACTGGGACCTCCTGTCGCCGCGCTGGTGGGATAATGAAGTCTAGCTTCCTTTAGTATGGTGCGAACGGTTAGCGGTTGTACGACGGAGGCGGATGAAGCCATTCGCGCCTCATTGGCGTCGGTGCGATCTTCGAGAGCTCCAAGACCCCTGTTGGGGTCCCGAGCGCAACTTGAATTTGGCGGACGTTATCACTGAGGCAAGCCACGTTAGCGGTGACCTGTTTGAGGCCGTCTGCCAGCTCAATGAGACTTTGCTTAATCTCGCTGACTTGTGTGGAGAACTACTGCCCTGCGTTTGGACGACGTCGCAGTACCGTCTGCCGGAGCTGGGATTGGAGTCTTGGTGGCCATGACTGACGCACCGTTACCTGACACAATCGAAACGAGTTTCCTGATCTCTGTCAGTTCGTTAACTAGCCTTTTAGTGCGACAGCGTTAAGGAGCTCGTGTCGCAGAAAAGCCGGTGTCGTCGGCGTCGGCGGCGTTGGCCGTGAGCGATAAATCCCAGAAGGCACTTTATAAATAAAAAGCATCTTGCAAGATGAGCTGCTGGGAATCGAACCAGAGTGTCCGGAGTGTGAGAAGGAGACGCTAACACTCAGCCACGAGTTCGTTCCTTCAAAATGGGACAAAATCACCTCTACTGAATGCGGTGTCTTAGAAACGTGCCGCAGGAAGGTATACTGCGGTGTATATCGGTAATTAGGACCGTGTAACTTACAGCAGTCGCCGTTTCACGAGTAGCGAAGTACGTTTCCGCTACACTTCTGCGCTCTGCGCACACGCAGAGCCATCTTGCGGCAAACACAGAAGACCCCCTCCTCGCAATGTACGGCGCTGCCCGACACGTGGCGCGCCACTCGCCCTATGATCGCGTCCGCCTTCATGGCGCGTCGGCGCCCGGCTATCAGGTCTGTCACGTAGTATCACTGTACTATCACTGTCACGTAGTATTGACAGTGAAGAAGCAGCAAAACTGGGAATGACGTAACAAGCGTTTTATTTGGCGAAGTTGTGCCGTCAAAAAACAGGCTACGCTCAAAGAACGGCGACAGCGGCGCGCATAGCCGGCGATCGTCAAAAATTTGATCAGCAGGTCAAGGGCGTCAGCTTTTGTACAAGAGCCATCGAACGCTCTGGTGCCCGCGTGTCTTCCAGAAAGTTCTACACCATTCGCGTCGCGCATACATGCAATCCAATTACACAAGGTTTGAAGACAACCCAGAGAGCGGCTAGAACCATCGATAACATTTCAGGAACTTCCGATATATGCAGGCGCGCCCTGCGCTGAGCGATAACATTTGTTAACGTGCGTCCTCACTTGTGGAAATTAGCGCGCACAAGGCGGCGCGCCTACAAACGCGCGCCGCGTTTTTAAGGCCCTCCACTGCGCGTTCGCGGTCGCGGAGGGCGGCGTACAGGCGGGAATTCTCGCACTCTGGAGATTCATCGGGAGCCTACGAGAATTCCCGCGCGTTTCAGCCGTTGTTACTCCCCGGCTGCTGGGACACGGCGCGCGCTCCGGTCGGGCTCGCCGGCGAGAGCATTAGAGACTGTCCGGTATTCAGACCAAGCGCGGTCGGTTTGCCGGTTTAGCGGGGGCGTAAACGTGAGCGGCCAGATTTGGTGGCGCCAGCTGGTAGCGCAAAGCTCAACCACACAAACACAGAGCTAATTATTATATTCTGCTTAGTTGCTGGTGTAAATTTTCGACATTGGTGTAACCGTGTTCACAATTACGCCACTGTCAAAAATTTGCACCAGTAGCGAAGCAGGATATAGTGGGTTACTGTAGTTTTAGCTCTGTGTTTGTCTGGTTGAACTCTACACTACCAGGCGGCTGCACTGCTGTGGCCGCTCACGTTTACGCCCTCGCAAATCCGGCACTCCGCCCAAACTGCTCCCGTCAACCGGAATGGACGTCCGCACGCCAAGTTTCGTCCTAGACGCCAGCGCTCGTTTCTCTCCGGGCGGAACGATTTCACCTCCAACGGGTGTATGTTTCCGCCGCCGCTTCCCTTCACGACCGCGCCCGCGTTCAGTTCGCGCTGCGCGCGAAACGTCTCGTTTCCGACGGCGCCTCATCGGATGACCGGAAATTCTTATTGTGTTGTTCATTGTCACGACAGCAATGTAAACACGAAAGGGTTGATGCCAGCTGTGAAATTCTGCCGATTCACAAGAAAATGGTACGAAAAAAGCAGACGACAGACATGGATTACTGCGGTGCGCCGAACGAAGTAAACAACTGGCAAACGAAGCGAGCTCGCTCATTGATCACTCCTGAGTGTATGACGATTTTTATATGTAACCCACATGAATTTAATAATTACTCGGTACATAATCTTTTTATGAATAAAAAACTTCATTTGTTCAACAAGCGCTAGTCCTGTCTTCCTTCTCGTGTTTCGTTTATGTGTGCGCTGCCCGAACGGAAACCACTTCTGTTGTATGCGCTAGCAGTGGCCGATGTTCACGCGTGCCGAGAAATTGAATATGTGCAAGATCCATTGAACATGACCGGAGTTCATTCCTGCATCACTACTGCACCGATCGATCGAGTTACTGGACGATAGAGGCCCGCGTCTTGGTCGTGCCGGCATTGCTGAAGCAGAAATGATTACCAATTACCAAGACCGATTTCAACTTCCTTCTCTTGAGCACTGTTAAAAAATGACCAAGCTATTTACATTGCTCTCTCTATTCTATATTGTAGGGGACGTACTAGTTAGAGTTGTGTGCACATGTCGCACTTGTGCTATGCAGCGGTATATTTTGTTTTTTTCCAGACAGTGTCGATGGAAGTCCGTCGTCGCCATCAGAGACAACACGGATTCGTAGCAAACATTTTGTGAGAAATTGCGAAAATTATTTTTATTCTTTATCAAACGTTGTGCGACGCCAAACTCTGAGCCTTCATTGGCGATAATGGAGTTCCACAAACTTCTTTTGACAGCACGCTTCGTTTGTTCTTTCGAAAGGCCGGGGTACTGAGCGCGTGCACTTATACTTCTTCACTGTGTGTGCTACCGTAATAAGAAGCGGCAAGACACACCAAGATGTGCGCGCAACGTGTTCAGTATTTATTTGACTCGAAAGGAAAACAAAGCACTCAACAATGATAACTATGGGGGTCGAACACGATGAAACAAACGAATACAAATAAAGGAATGTTTTAGGTTAAGACAATGAGCTGGAAGTGCTTTTTCTCGATAATCATTCCCTACACCAGACAGACCCTGCCCGCCGGCGGGGAATTGGACACGTCACGCTTCGAACTTCAATTAGTATCTCGTCATGTCCCCAGCGGCAGAAATGACAGCGCTCACCGTGGAAGGCATTGAAGTGTAGAGTGGCTTGATCAGCGATGTGTTCATTCGCAGCACGTCTCAGTCGCTGACGATGGTGGATCGAAGCGTATCCTCGGGCGACTGATAGAGGTGATGGTGCGCCAGCGATACTTTCAACGAGCCCCAGAAATTTGAAATGATGTTGGCGCCCGAAAATTGAGGCAGCCACTCCATGAGAGTGAAGGTGCGCTCTTTTAGCAGTTCTTGCACAACACGAGCAGTGTGGATCGGTGGCCTATCGTGTTAAAATATATAGTCGCCTTCCAGGAACGGGCTGTCAAGAACGTATGGAATCAGAACGTCGTCTATGACTGCCTTGCACCTTTCAGCGATGAACTTGCCTTTGAGGCGTGTCAGTGGGCCTCGCACAACGCTTAGTAAAAAATACCGGCTCATTTCACGCAGTAATGATGAGATCGGCGCAATGCAAATGACAGTAGAACGCTTCCCGACAATGCGGCCAGCGCGCGTCGCCATAGCAGACGACGCCGTTCAAGACCCTGCCCCTCGAGCACCTGATCCTGCGCGAGCGGCTGCCGCCGCCTGGCTCAAGCGCTTGCCGCATCACGATGCAATGCGCTCCGAGTTTTCCCCTAAGTGTGAAACAGACTGTACATCGTCTTTCGAATAAAACGTCCACGCACACACACGTAGGCACACACCGCGCGCGGTACGAAATGTGCCCAAACACGCGCAGTGCAAGAGGCAATCAAGGCGGTGCGAACGAGAGATGGGAGAGGCGAACCACCCGCTAGTTGAATTTTGCCCCGCATGCGGCGCTTTCAACGCCGGCGCAGCAGCGCCACTCGCGGTGCCGTTCTTGTCTATAGCGGACAGGCTAAAAGTCTCTAATGAGTTCACTGCCCACGCGACGACTTCGGCGCCTGTGATTGGCTCGGTCGGGCTTGCGGAAACGTGGCGCCGCGAAAAAAATGAGTTCTAGACGAATCCTTGCGCAGCACAGAGTTCTTGCCGCGAAAGCGCCGCTTTCTTAAGCGCGCCGTCTTGCGCGCGCTTATTTCCGCAAGTGAACATGTACCGTTAAACGGTGAAAAGCGCTCGCCCGGAAAAGTTAAACAAAGTCCACGTGTCAATGCCCCCTTCTGAAAAAGCATCGTCCCGATGCTACAAACAGGAGAGCGAAACACAAAAGGACACGGATCAGAGAAACAAAATCCATAGTTACACAGCCCAAAAAAGAAAGTACAAAGATCAGCTCACCAAAGTCCCGAAGTTCGTTATTGCTGGTAGAACGGCTTAAGTCAAACAATGTTAACTTTTTCAGGTCATGAGCGGCGCCGCCGTGATAGCGAAATGCCGTCTTGCAGGACCTCATAGTCGAGTGGACCAATGCATCGGAAGATTTTGTAGGGTCCGAAATAGCGGCGTAACAGCTTCTCGCTAAGTCCTCGTCGGCGTATTGGGGTCCAGACCCAAACACTGTCGCCGGGCTGGTACTTGACGTAGCGTCATCGAAGGTTGTAGTTTCGGCAGTTGGTCCTCTGCCGATTCTTGATCCGCAGGCGGGCGAGCTGTCGGGCTTCTTCAGCGCGATGGAGATATCTGGCGACGTCAAGATTCTCTTCGTCGGAAACCTGCGTTGGCATAGCGTCGAGAGCCGTTGGGTTCCTGCGTAAACCAGCTTGAACGGCGTGATCTGAGTTGTTTCTTGCACTGCTGAGTTGTAAGTGAGTGCTACGTACGGCAGTATAGCATCCCACGTCTTGTTCCTTGAAACTCCTTGACAAAGCGCCTGTAGTATGTACAAATGCCAATGAATCTATGCATTGCCTTCTTGTCAATGGGCTGCGGGAACTTTGCGATGGCAGCTGTCTTCTGCAGGTCGGGGCGGACTCCAGATTTTTTGATGACGTTGCCTAGGAAAGGAAGCTTATCGTAAGCGAAGCGGCACTTTCCGGCTTCAGAGCGAGCCCTGATGACTTGAGGGCATCTTGTTCTGTGGTAAACCGCCTAAGGTGACCGTCAAAATTTCCAGCAAAGGCGATGACATCACCCAAGTACCCCGCAGGGGCGTCTGCGCAAGCAGGCGTTTGGTGTGTTGCGACACCACGTACCCGAGCACACGAGGGTTGGACCCTCCCGCGTGTAGCCGTGCGCGGCTTAGCTGTGTCCGGGGAAAAGGGGATCCTGGGGGTTGAGCCAATGCCGGGTGTTTGGACCTTTACGGCCCCTCGGCGGCGGCAACACACCCCTTTGGCCTCTGCTTGACATAGACGGCCCCCCCGGACTGACCCACCCGGGGGAAATCGGTAGTTGCCTTTTCCTGTCCTTCTCTCCAATCTTCGTCTTTCTCTCTCGCCTTTTTCATCTTTCCTGTCTTCTTCTCTCTTCCATTTACTTCCTGTCTCCACGGCGGCAAGGGTTAACCTTGTGTATGTGCCCTCCCTTGGGTATAATATATTAGGTTATAGTGGCAGTGTACGGCTGGCGCCTGTAGCCTTACCCGTTAAGTCCTGCAGCGTCCCCAAGTTGGGCTCCATGGTGGGTGGCCGCCATTGCTGCTGAAAACATTTCAAATTACTATGGGAACACCCGCATTTCCCCGCCTACTTGATCGTCACCCTCAGAAGAGGGGACGCACCGAAGACTTAAGCACTTGTTTCAACCGCACGAAAGAGACCTATCCAAAATACCACGTAGTACAAAGTGAGAACCTTGAAAAACAAGCTAGATTTATTTCTCCATTCACAGTAGCAAAATCTTTGACCGAAGCCTTAGGGGCAGGTTATAAGGTAACGAAAATGGCTAGCGGGGACCTTCTCCTTGAGATCCCTCAGAAACAACAGTATGAAAAGCTTGGCAGTCTTGTGACATTTGGTAACATACCAATATCTATTACACAACACCGAACAATGAACAGCTCACGGGGAGTCGTGTCAGATGCAGACCTCCTAGACTTGACAGAAGCTGAACTCTTGGAAGGATGGAAAGAACAAAATGTCACTGAAGTAAAACGTATTATAATTAGACGAGACAACAAGGAAATCCCCACAAAGCATCTTATCCTAACATTTGCATCCAGCACACTGCCAGAAACTATCGAAACAGGATACATCAGATTAAATGTTCGACCATATATCCCCAACCCTAGAAGGTGTTTCAAATGTCAGAGGTTCGGCCATGGCTCGCAGAGCTGCCGTGGTCAAATAACTTGTGCAAAATGTGGAGTGCAGGGCCACCCCTCCGACAACTGCAGTGGCACACCTCACTGTGTGAACTGCAGTGGTGACCATCCCGCTTACTCACGCTCCTGTCCAAACTGGAAGAAAGAAAAAGATATAATCACCCTTAAAGTCATGGAAAATATTTCGTTTAAGGAAGCCCGTAAAAGGTGCTCTCCTTTCCACAACACACCTTATGCTGATGCAGCGCGTCGGGGGGCGGCGTCGCAGCGGCCAATGCCAAGTGCCATGCCCGCGTGCAGCGAGCAGGCACCTTTGGCTTCTGCCCCTAGGGTGGAAGTAGGTAAGCCTACTCCATCCAACCAGCAAACCGGCCAGGCTACCCTTGGGTTGCCGGCCCCACAGGAGTTATCGGCGGCAACCTGCGCTACACGCAGCGATGCCGCAGTACCGATAGTGGCCCCGACGGTAGGCGCAGCCGAGGCTGCCTCGACCTCCCCGGCTCCTCCCAGCGCTGGCAACAGCCGGCGCAGCCAAATTCCACAGGGAGCTCCATCGACCTCCGGGCAGGTGGGCGCAGGGGTTTTGCCTTCCGAGGTGAGACTCTCCCGAAAAACTTCTCGCTCGCAAGAGCGCGTGTCCGGCGCCTCACAAGAGGCAATGGACACAACACCTACCCCCACGGCGCGCCAAGCGCCTAAGGAGCGGCGAGGTTCCCTCGAACGCTTCAAAAAAGGCAAAACCCCGGTTACAGGGCCTCGAAAGAGCTCTGTAATCTAATGCATCACTTCCGTTTCCGTACACACAGCACTAATTTACACTAAATACGGATACACAAATCATAAAATGGAACGTCAGAGGTCTCCTTAGAAACCTTGACGATGTACAAGAACTCATCCACAAACACAATCCAAAAGTGCTGTGTTTACAGGAAACACACTTAAAACCAAAACACACAAATTTTCTTCGACAGCACGTCACTTATCGCAAAGATCGCGACGATGCTATCGCATCATCGGGCGGTGTCGCCATTGTAATTCAAAAAAGCATAGCCTGTCAACATTTGCAGCTACGAACGGCCCTTGAGGCAGTGGCGGTTCGAGTTATTCTGCTAAACAAGCTTATCACTATTTGCTCACTTTATATACCCCCACATTATAAACTAAGCAAACATAAATTTCAGTCCCTTATTGATGAATTGCCAGAACCCTATGCTGTTCTTGGCGATTTCAATGCACATAACTACCTGTGGGGCGACCCTCGTATAGATGCACGAGGACGTCTTATTGAACAGTTCCTTTTTTCTTCTGGTGCTTGTCTGTTGAATAAAAAAGAACACACATATTACTCTCTTACAAACAGAACCTATTCTTCCATAGATCTTAGCATAGTCTCGCCGTCTCTACTGCCTGAGCTCGAATGGGAAGTTAACGACAACCCTTACGGAAGCGACCACTTCCCTATACTGCTAAGATCTCCAAAACAAAACGAATATCCACCGCACGCTCCTAGGTGGAAGATTGAGACAGCTGATTGGGAGAAATTTCAATCTCTTACTAGTATATCATGGGCTGAGCTGTCTTCGTTAGGAATTGATGCTGCAGTCGAGTTCTTTACAGCCTTCATAATAGATGCCGCATCAAAATGCATATCCGAAGCGAGTGGTCTGGCATGCAAACGACGTGTACCGTCGTGGAACAGCCAATGTAGGATCGCCGGTACGAATCAGAACAAGGCGTGGGGGTTGCTACGCGCTTCTCCCACTGCAGAGAATCTTATGAACTTTAAGAAAACTAAATCCCAAGGCAGGCGAACCCGCCGACAGGCCAGAAGAGAAAGCTGGCACAAGTTCTTATCGAGTATCAACTCGTTTAGGGATGAGGCCAAAGCCTGGAACAGAGTTAATAGGATTAGAGGGCGGGAAACACATTCACTCCCCCTGGTGAACACACAGGGCGATACACTGCAAGACCAGGTAGACTCACTTGGGGAATATTCACTTGGGGGAAGTGAAACAAATTATACACAATCCTTCCTCAAATACAAACTAACAGAAGAACGTAAGCCATTAACAAGAAAAGGTCGAGAAAATGAGCCTTACAACCGTCCTTTTTGTATTGCCGAATTGAGAGCTGCCTTGAGCGCATGCAACAGCTCCGCACCAGGCTCTGATAGAATCATGTATGAAATGCTCAAACACTTACACAATGACACGCAGGTTACACTACTCAGACTTTTCAACACCATTTGGGACGCAGGGTACCTTCCAGCTGCATGGAAGGAAGCCATTGTGATCCCTGTTTTGAAACAAGGCAAGGACCCTTCCTCAGTGGCAAGTTACCGCCCGATAGCCCTCACAAGTTGCATTTGTAAGGTGTTCGAAAAAATGATAAATCGGCGACTCATCTTTTTCCTTGAACAGAGCAAAATTCTTGATCCTTATCAGTGCGGCTTCCGAGAAGGACGCTCCACAACTGACCATCTTATACGTGTAGAAGCAAATATCCGGGACGCATTTGTACACAAACAATTCTTCTTATCCATATTCCTCGATATGGAGAAGGCGTACGATACGACGTGGCGTTACGGAATCCTAAGAGACTTGTTAGAAATGGGTATCCATGGAAATATGCTTAACCTAATAGAAAGCTATCTGTCCAGTCGTACCTTCCGGGTAAAAGTCGGCAATGTACTATCACGACCTTTTATACAAGAAACGGGTGTACCCCAAGGAGGCGTGCTCAGCTGCGCACTTTTCATCGTGAAGATGAACACGCTTTGCGCTTCATTACCACCGGCAATCTTTTATTCTGTCTACGTGGACGATATACAAATAGCTTTCAAATCTTGTAACCTCGCAGTCTGCGAGAGGCAGGTACAGCATGGCCTGAACAAAGTCTCAATGTGGGCAGACAATACTGGATTTAAGATCAATCCTAACAAAAGCTCTTGCGTTCTTTTTACAAGAAAGAGAGGAATGATCCCAGATCCTTGCTTAGAACTTTGTGGACAACAAATACCCGTAAACAAAGAGCACAAGTTTCTAGGTGTTATACTAGACTACAGACTCACTTTCGTCCCCCACATTAAACATATTAAAGAAAAATGTCTGAAAACAATGAACCTAATGAAACTTCTATACCATACATCGTGGGGTAGTGACAGGAAGTGCTTAATTAATCTCTATAAGAGCCTGATCCGTTCACAATTAGATTATGGTGCCGTGATCTACCATTCTGCAGCCCCGAGCGCGCTAAAGATGCTAGATCCGGTCCACCATCTAGGTATCCGTTTAGCCACAGGAGCTTTCAGAACGAGTCCCGTACAAAGTTTATATGCAGAATCGAATGAGTGGTCGCTTCATATCCAGAGAACGTACATCAGCCAAACATATTTACTGAAAGTACACTCGAATCCTGAACATCCCTGTTTTAATACCGTTAATGACGTGACATATGCTACACTCTTTCGCAATCGTCCCTCCGTAAGACAGCCTTTCTCGCTGCGTGTGAGGGAGCTTAGTGAAGAAATGCACGTTCCACTCCTCGAGCTTCCCCTAATGCATCCAACCAAGCTGCTACCTCCTTGGGAGTGGCAGCTCATACAATGTGATATATCTTTCGTGGAAGTCACCAAGCATGCTCCAGAGATTGAAATCCAAATGCATTTCCGCGAACTCCAGTACAAATACTCCTGCACTGAGTTCTACACAGATGCATCGAAGTCACGCGAGGGTGTGTCATATGCAGCCGTCGGTCCATCCTTCTCGGAATCCGATTTACTGCATCCGGAAACTAGTATCTTCACGGCTGAGGCCTACGCAATATTGTCGACCGTGAAGCATATAAGGAAATCAAAACTCGAAAAATCAGTTATATATACGGACTCCCTTAGTGTTGTGAAGTCTTTGATGTCGTTCTGTAAGCACAAAAATCCTATAATAATTGAACTCTATTCCGTCTTATGTAAAGCATATGTATCAAACCAGCATGTGATTATATGCTGGGTGCCTGGCCATAGGGGCATCCAGGGTAATGTTCTAGCGGACCAGATGGCCACATCAATTGCATCACACACTGTTAATTCTACCGCTGCGGTCCCTGTCACAGACCTGAAACCCTTCTTAAGAAGGAAACTGCGAAACTACTGGCAACGATTGTGGGACCTGGAAACAAATAATAAGTTGCATGTAATGAAGCCAAAATTAGGTTTCTGGCCTCCTGTAACAAAATCACGCCGGACAGATGTCCTATTCTGTCGTTTAAGAATAGGACACACATTTGGCACGCACAACTTTTTACTCACTGGAAACGAGCCTCCAACCTGTGGTAAATGCGGGGAGAGGCTGACCGTCCTCCACGTCCTACTGGAGTGTCGGGAAGCCGAACCCGAAAGAAAAAAACACTTTCTCTTAGCATACAGGCACCACATCCCCCTTCATCCTGTTATGATACTTGGTCCAGAACCGCTCTTTGACACCAGCACTGTCCTAGGTTTTCTGAAAGATGTTGTACTACATGTAACTAGCCCATACGTTCGTAGCGCCTCCTCTCTATAGAGGATAGCGCTGTGATAGTTGTTTTGTACAGCACATGCCTCTCGTTCCTTGGGTTCAAGGGTTTTGGCGAGGCAGTAGTGCACTTAAAAAATTTTAGCATCTCACATATTTTGTACATTGCATCATTGTTCCCAATACATTCTAGAGTTTATAGTATTCGTCATTATACATCGCCATAATTTTATAGCACGTACATTTTACGCACTTTACAGCGACAATTTTTAGGCCACTTTACAGCCAAGTCACATCTCCATAATACATCGTCAACATCACCACTTGTCATGGCGCTCTTTGGCCAAACCTGGCCCTTGCGCCATTAAACACCACATATCATCATCATCATCATCACCCAAGTAAACAAGACAGGTCTGCCCCTTCAATCCTGCTAACACCGTGTCCATCACACCCTGGAACGTTGCAGGTGTCGAGCACACTCCAAAAGGCAAAACCGTGAACTCATACAGGTCATCTGGCGTGATGAAGGCGGTCTTTTCGCGATCCCTTTCGTTCACTTCTATTTCCCAGTAGCCAGACTTGAGGTCCACCGACGAGAAGTATTTAGCATTGCAGAGCCGATTCAATGCGCCGTCTATCCGTGGTAGGGAGTATACATCCTCCTTCGTCATCTTGTTCAGTTGACGATAATCGACACAGAAAGGTAGGGTTCCGTCCTTTTTCTTCACGAACACTACATGAGATGCGTACGGGATTTTCGACGGCTGGATGATGTCTTCCTGCGGCATTTCATCGACTTGTTGCCTAGTGCGCGTTCTCGGGTTGAAACTCGATAAGGGCTCTGCCGGAGTGGTCGAGCGTACTCTTCGGCTATTATGCGATGCTTTGCAACTGGTGTTTGTTGAACCCTCGATGACGTCGAAAAGCAGTCTTTGTATGGTCGTAGAAGACTTCTGAGCTGTTATTGTTTACTAAGGAGGGGACTTGGAGTTATGTATAAATCTGGTTCGGGAACTATGGTCATCGGAGTAGATGCGGCAGAATCTGAGAGGACAGACACATTGCTGGTTTCCACAATTTCCTCGATGTACGCGATCGTCGGACCCCTGTTGATGTGCTTGAACTCCTGGATGAAGTTTGTCAGCATCACTTTCGCTTTCCCTCCATGCAGTCGAACGATCACTCTTGCGACCCGAATTTCACCGTTGAGCAGTAGACATTGGTCGCCCTCGATGACGCCTTCTACGTCTGTGGGTGTTTTGGTGCCAACGGAAATAACAATGCTGGATTAAGGCCGGACCGGATGCTCACCTAATCTTTGAGCACACTCAAGTCTTGGTGACTACGACAGCTCTCTGGTGGTATCGCTTGATCTTCCGACAGCTTTATCAACTTCGCCTTCAGTTCGATGATTGCGCCGTGTTGGTTCAGGAAGTCCATGCCGAAAATGTTTTCTTGTGAACATTGCCGAAGGATAACAAAGGTGGCAGGGTAAGTCGTCCAGTCATGAATGGTAATATGGCAATTGCGATGCACATTCCTGCCGGCATTATTAGATGTCCGAATTTGAGGGCCTTCCCATGCATTCTTAACTTTCTTCAACTGGGTGGTAAGGGGTCTAGTACTCATGACGGAGTAGTCGGCTCCTGTGCCAACTTAGGCGGTGACTGCATGGTCATCGAGAAGCACGCCGAGGTCGGTGGTTCTTTGTCTTGCGTTGCAGTTAGGTCTCGGCGTCGGATCAATGCTGCGTCGTGTTGACATGTGGCTGGATCATGGCGTCGTCAGGTCTTCTTTTGTCTGCGTATTCTTCAAGGCTGCGTCGGGATGGCGGCGTCTCGTTGATATATCGTCGAGATCGTCTTTTCGGCATCTTCGTCGGCTGCAGAGGTTCTTCGTCAGTTCGACGAACAGCAACCGCACCTCGATCGGTTGCTGCTATTAGTTTTTAGGATATGGCTTGGAGATCGGCCCTGGGCTGGGCCAGTGTACCGTCGGCATCGCGGGGACAGGTAGCGGCCTGGTGACGGTGAACGAGATGGTCGTCGAGGGCTCCACTGGGTGGCGGCGCGATAGTCGGCGATGTCACGTGGGCGTTCACCTTGCTGTGGTTGCGGTGCGTTGACGACGAACCCTCGCAGTCCCATCTCGCGGAAAGGACATCAGTGGTAGATGTGGCCGGCTTCTTCGCAATGATAGCAAAGCGAACGGTGGTCGGGAACGCGCCAGACGTCAGTCTTCCTTGCAATCTTACGTGGGGCGTTGGGTTGGCGTGCTGGCGGCGGTGGTGGTGGATGACGAAACTGTGGCGTTACCGGGGCCTGGCGCCGGCGCGGAGGAGGAACGTGACGGCGGTCTACGACAGCGTACGTCATCGCTTATGGCTGAGACTGCGACGAGTGAGCTACTCCGAGTGATTGTTGGAGCTCCTCGCGTACGACGTCGGGAATCGAGGCCCCTTGAGGCTGTGATGAAGGAAACAGCTTCTGCAGCTCCTCCTGCACGACCGCTCTGATAGTCTCGCGCAGTTCGTCGGTGGCCAATGATTGATCTCCGGCGTAGTTGCGTTTTTGCGGTGGTTGAATTGCCGATTCCGCATTTCCAATGTCTTTTCGATGCTGGTATATACATGCTGGTACATGCGATACATACATGCGATACATGCTGGTAGCCTCGCGAAGAAACTCGTCGACGGTCTTCGGTAGGCTTCGTGCCATTCTAGTGAAAAGTTCCTCCTTCACACCACGCATCAGTAGGCGGACTTTCTTCTCATCGGGCATTTCCGAGACGGCGTGGCGGAATAGGCGGCTTACCTCCTCCGTGAAGATCGCGATGGTCTCATTGGGCAGCTGCACTCGCTTTTCTTGTAGAGCTTGGGCTCGTTCTCTGAGTACGACGCTTGTGAATGTCTGCAGGAAGTCGCTTCGGAACATATCCCAAATTGTTAAAGTGGCTTCTCTATTCCCGAACCACGTCCTGGCGACGTCTTCCAATGCGAAAAAGAAATGTCTCAGCTTCTCGTCGGAGTCCCAGTTGTTGAAGGTCCCGGTTCGTTTGTAGATCTCCAGCCAGGCTTCTGGGTCTTCAGACGATGATTCATGGAAGGTTGGTGGGTCCCGAGGTTGTTGCAGCAGAATGGGGGACGCTGGGGCAGCCATTGGAGTTGCTGACTTGGGCTTGATCCTCCTGGTCTTTTTGGAAAGAGGTCCGAATTCCGGTAGCAGACCATGCTGCCTACGGCTAGCTCCCTGCTCTACGGCGACGTTGGCGTGCTCCTCGGGCTTCGGGCTTGGATCGCGGCTTTTTGGAGGCGTACGATACATGAACGCACTAGCACCTCCACCGGCTGTCACGTATTGACGGTGAAGAAAGCAAGAAAACTGGGAATGACGAAACAAGCGTTTTATTGGGCCAACCTGTGCCCTCAAATACGGATTACCCTCAAAGAACGGCAACATCAGCGAACACAATCGGCGATTGTCAAAAATCTGATCTTAGGGTCAAGCGAGTCAGCTTTATAAATGAGCCATCGAACGTTTCAGAGTAATCACTGATGCCCACGTCTCTTCTAGAACGTTCTACGACATTCGCGTCACCCATACATGCAATCAGATTGCACAAGGTTCGGCGCCAACCAGACAGCGGGTGGAACCATCGATGACATTCCAGAAAATTCCGATACATGCAGGCGCGTCCTGTGCTGCGCGATAACATTCGTAGGTGGTGAAAAGCGGTCACCCGGAAAAGATAAAGAAGTCCACGTGTCAATAATATATATGTGGCTTCCTCCTGTATTTGTGGGAAATGTACTGGCTTTTATAGGTGCAGTGAACATTGAATAAAGAATGAAACAATTACTGTTATCATAAAACTGTACATTCCATAGTAGAAGTAAACCAGCAACACAATGGATCCAAGAGTGCAAATCAATGCTGCCATTTTATTCCTTGCCGCTGTGTATTCAGTTTTCATGCCAACGACTCTTCTAGATCGTTGAACAAGCTGCTCCAATGTTGCAAGTTTCACCCCAGAGATGGAAGGAGGATCTCCTGTCATTCTACTACTCTAAGACGTAATTTTGCTGTGGGGCTATGCTCGCATTCAGAAACAGCTGTATAATTCTAGATATGGCATAAATTCGTTCCATTTTATTCATTCTATAACGAAAATGGTACCCTGAGGCGCGTGTCGACAGCGTACCGACGTCGCACCACACAGTCTTACAGTATTGTGCATGTAAATCTGAATGAACTCCCGCGATTTTGGCGGTTAGAGTGCAGGCTAATGCTTATTTCTCTGAAAAAAAAAGACGCACAGCAGAGCCTTTCACTAAGCGAAAAGGCGACAAAAAAAGCGCCCCTCCAAACATTTTGTTTCCTCCTAGGTGGAAGCCAGCGTGATAAAAATTAGGAAGAAATTATGCACCGCCCTTCAAGGTACACAACAGCTGATTTGACGAAACTTTCGGAGTACGTAGGAAAAGCAGACCCCACTCGGGCGTTCTGAACAGGTTTCGAGGCTCAAGCGGCGCCTTGAAAATTTTCTGTCGTCATGAGTCAGGCGCTGCAGTCTTCTCCGAGTTTCAAGACAAAGCATTTAAAGCGAAGAACGACGCGCGCAGTAGCAGGAAACTACGCATACGTGCCCCCAGGCATTTTCCTTCCTACATGCCCACAAGACTGTGACGGCAGTCGCCATTAAAAGTTACCACATACCAAACAACCTCCAATGGTCCGGCTACCATTTGGGCCTATTCCCCAAAGGCACCGCGCACAAGGCCCCGGTGAACAGGAGGGACAGCTTCAGAGGAGGTTGGCTTGCCGAGGCTAGCGCAATCGCGTGACAGTGCCTCCTAGTCATGGAGGAAGGAAAAAACGGAGCAGGAGGCCCTGACGTTACTCTTTGTGAAGCTAAGTGAAGCCGGAAGTTGGCGTTTCTCCGCCATTATGTCGGGCCAGTTCCTCTCTTTTGTTTGTATTTCTCAAGAATCCACGCCATGCTGAGCGCAATCGGGCTGCTTCGACAAGCGCGCTCCGCAGCATACTAAACCAAAGGATGCAATCGCGTTGTCTCATCGCATTACCGTTGCCGAAGTCATGTTGGAAGAAGTTCATAATGAACTTCACAAATTGGTTCATGAGTTCCTATCTGTTGCTTTTACCGGCTTTTAAGAAAATAAACATGCTTTATCAGCCCAGCTAACTGAACCGTTCTCATATAAACCGCAGGTACCGGCCGCTGCCGAGTTCTTGCTGCTTTCTTTTTTTAAAAAAGATCACCTTTACCGCTTTCTCCGACTTGCTTTTCTCTGGTTGGACTACCTGCGGCTCTCAGAGGCACTTGCGAGCTGTAGACATCTGGCTATACGAAAAAAAGAAAAGTACGCATTCTCACTGCCCTGTAAGAATGCATTGGAGACACGTAAGACACACCAATCCATATGCGATCGATCTGGAGTTTATGAGCACAAACACATATTCTCGCTGTGGCTTGAGGAATCGTCGCGCTTTATTGCACAAATTTCGGGTGGCCGTGCACCACTACAACAGCGCACCGGCGAGGAGGCAGAATGTCATTTCTGACTCTGCGTTTTGATTCACTGACTGTGGCCTGAGGTGCCGTCTTTCCACGGTAACTAAAACTTCACGAGAGCAAAGTTTTGTGATAGCCAACGCATGGTGCAGAACAATACGCACGTAGACCCGGTCTACGTGCGACCATTGGACAGCCGTTGGATGTGTTCGTAGGTGTACGTTCTGTGCAGCCTTGCTCACTCTTGCAGCGCATCCGCTCACCTTAACTCCCCTGCGCTGATCTCGCGCACAGATAAAATTCGCCTACAGTAGGGATGATTCGTTCCTTAAGACAAAGCAGCCGCTTCTTTCCCGTCTTCCCGGATGAAGCGTCGACTGGCCGGCGCACGGTGCTGAGGGCAGTCAAATGCACATATTTTGCGCAACGCTCTATCAGCACGTGTTTTGTGGTACAACTGTGCAGGTGTGTATGAACCTCGCAGGCGCTCTGGTTAAAAGACTTAGTGCTGTCGCGAATACTGCGAGAAACAAGCAACAGTTAAGCAACGTGTGTTTTAATGGACACGAAAGCAAGTTGTTACTTAAGACGAATGTTCTAAAACCAAGAATATCCATTGTTGCATAACGTACGTTCTACGTACCGCAAATGCACCATGCGCAGTCAAAAGCAGGAAAGCACCTGCAAGGCGTTCATTGTAGAGATTCTGAAACGCATCGGTTTCGGCCTGCGACGGCCCGTTAGCATGATTCCGCCGAAGAGAGCAAAATTTCCCGCGGATATTTCTTTGTCCGTTGCCCATGCCGTGGCGCGGTATATTCTGTGCTGCATCGCATGCGCGTTCATTTCACGAGCTTTAGTTGCTCCTGTCGCACCTGGCCACAGCAACATCAGGGAGAGCACGGTCCAGATAACACAGTGCAACAAACGCAAACCTGCCCACACAACGCTTTTGCCACGGTACTAAACCTACAGAGCAAGACGTGTGAGCGCGCACAACCATAACAAAGCCCTATTGTGGCCCGAGAACATGGCCGTTACACAAAGAGAAAGCAAAAAAGGCAGAAACTACCACGTCGCTTCTTCCACACTTTTCTGCTAGCTCGTGGAGGGTGTTGGGCCTCTGTTCAGTTTTTTCCTTCCTCCATGCTGCCGAAGTACAGCGCCCCTTCTTCCTCCCCTTCCTCCAGGTTCCGTGCGCGCGACGGAAGACAGCGCGCTTCCTCCCCACTTTCCTCCTTCCCTTGAGCGCGCGAGATTGAGCCGAGATCGTCGGTTCCCCTTGCGCCAAGTCGCAAAATACGCAGTTGCTGCCTAAGTACAACGCCCCTCCCTAACTCTCCTCCCACCGGTTCCTTGCGCGCGACGGAAGACGGCGCGCTTCCTCCCCGCTTTCCTTCTTAAGCGCAATCGTGAAATACGCAGTTGCAGCTGAAGAACAACGCTTCGCCCCTACCTTCCGTCCCCTCACGGCCTTTCGCGCGCCAGATTACGGACTCTCGCGCGTCATCCCCTCGCCCGCTTTGGCGCGGTGATGGTGTGGTCGCCCTTGGAATGCATATGGAATGTCACGGCGACGCCGACGACAAAAATGCGCTTAGAGTGTCCATATAATTGAAATCGAAATAATAAGAAAATAAATACTGTTTAAACAAATTAGAATACGAGTAGTCTCATTTCTCACAACGGCCATTGCCAAAGTCATGTTTTTACACTTAGTTCACGTGGGTGGTCCACCCGACTTTGTAGGCTCTCGACGTTCGCTCTTCGTATCCATCGTATAGCTAGCTAGCATAACCTAGTGTTGATGAAATCAAGATCACACCGACTGAGAACAAAAAAAGGCAAGGTAAAAAAATTAAAGACGCTTCGGCTCACACACAGGAGCCTTTTTCACAGCCTCGTCTTTTGATTTTTCATAAAATCCCTTTTTTTAGTTCCTGGTAGGGGTTTTCTGTTTTTCATCATGTGTCTTACCGACCAGAGGGTATTCTGTCAAACCCTGGATTTCATAACCGAGGGTTCCGTGTCTTCGGGACTTCTCTTCCCGGAATTCGGCGTACTTATTCGGTGTTTACTTGTGCACCCTACAGTTAGGTTTTTTCCAGTGAATATAGCCTTCGCGAGTAACTTTCGCCACCTTTTTTTTTCGGTGGGATTTGGCACATATAGCTTACTGTTTTCTTTTTTACGATGAATACTGGGAAATTATGTTAAATCATTTCATTAGTTTTCTTGATGCTGAAGCGCGATTTATCACTGCAAATCCAAGTCTTCAACCCTATTTGTAGCCAATATAAAGGGAAAAAAACAGTTTGAGCGTGAGTGCGTGAGAATCGAACGGAAAGAGAATAGTTTATTCGTAACATTATGCAGGTACAGAGGTCCAGCGAGAAATAGTGCGACCTCACGTTAGCATCATCCAAGTTGTGCAGCTCAACCATCACAGTGACTACACCGCGAACACTGCGAGAACGAGGGGGAGGGCTCTGCCACCCACTGTCTCCGCCCCCTACCCCTCTTCACCCTTCCCCCGTTTTCAAAGCAGTGGTAGGCAGAATGGACGCAAATTGTGAGGCCGTGCGAATATCTGAAATTTCTAATACGTATTCATATTCGCTTCAATAATGCACTGATCGAAATTGTTGCATAATGGTTTCTGTTCGAATATGATATATTCTTTGGAATCAGTTCACAGCCGTTCCACTCGATTCATTTTCTCAAATTACTCCGGTTTCGCCAACGTCTACTGCATGAATCTAAAGCTTGATCGACCTACCCGACCTTTCTAAAAGATGTCGTATTTCCAGCATACGCTTGCACAAGGTATACCGCGCTAATAACCATTCGAAGAGGTCCCTTTTTTACATCTCTCAGCCTCTTGTCATTCCGCACTCATCACTGCATGGAAGTTGCGAGACCAACCTCTACTCTGAATCTTCTATTCCTAAACCAAGACATGACTGGACTCACCTTCTCGCATCGATCATCTTTATCATTTACCCTGAAATGTTCCACACTGCTGGCTGTGACCATGTGCTGCTTCCTCAGATATGTTTGTGTGTTCTGTATAACCACTCCCCTATGTAAGGCCTGTACGGCTTTGAGAGTAAAAAAAAAAAAAAACCTGTCAAAAGCAACAATTTGATTTTTGACGAAGTGGGATTCCTTAAAGTCTACATAAACCTGAGCACACGTGCGCTCTTCTTTTTTTTTTGCGTTTTCGCCCCCATCGATATACAGCCGTCTTCACCGGGATCAAATCCGTGGTCGAACTCGAGCGTAACACCAAAACCACTGGGCTAACGCGGTAATTCTCAGGAGTAAACGAAATGAAATATTCTTACTTAAGTCTTGAAGGGGGGGGGGGGGGTGGATACAGGTGAAAGTGAGGACATTGCAGAATTATTCTACTGCAAAAGAGCCACGGTTATTGCGCACAACTCCCAGTTCCTCAGCGAACGCATGGCCCATAAAGAAAACTACGGCTGAATAATTTTAAGTCCTTCTATAAAAATGTCTCACTTTCAAGCGGTCTGTGAATGTACTGTGTGAATTCAGACAAAACAATTTATTGTTGGGCCAGTCTCACTATGTTTGATTCCCAATAAAAACCATGCGCGCTGCTGCACTATCATACGCTCCTTCTCGCGAGAACAGCACACTCCCTGTACAGCTGGTGGCGTGCTATTCCCTTGTTTTATTACTGTCATTGCCGTGGTGCACCAGAGAACTGAAAGGTGTCTGTCATTTACAATGCATCAGTTGAGCGGACGTCCTGTTGTTAACGGAATTTCACTCATGTACGAAAGAACTGTGAGTTCGACAAGCGAAATTTACGAATCGAATTGAATTGAATACGAATATTAGAAAAGACATTATCTTCATATATCGAGTCGAATATTGTATGCTTCCTCATTTCTAAACAAAATGAAATATGATATAAAGTTCGCGGAGTCCGCTCGGTTAAAACAAGAGACTCGTTCACTACAGGTAATATGCCCTTATTAACTAGACGTACCACAAACTGAGGAGCTCGTAAATGAGCAACAACTATAGTTTCGGTCATGTGGCGCAACATGATAATGAAAGCAATGAAGAAAGAAAACTGCAAGTTATCAAACGTCCGTAGACACCTTTATTCGTTGAAAGGGAGAACTACATTATTATGCAGAACCGCAGATGCTTTTAAGCGAATGCAAATATAGTTGGGCTTATCTTCTTTGCCTATGTTGAGGCCGCCTGAAAGCGAGGCCTAATTATGTAATTAGTTGAAATTATTGAGCAATAGTTGTTTGCCGCGTGCGTTCGCGTCAGAAACTGGTGCCTCTGCTCAACCACTGAGGCCCCATGCTGCAGAATCATTCGCAACCGGCCTCACTTGAATCGATCTCTTTCCGTTCTTTTCGAGCAGAAACGGATCCTGGGCAATTTTCAAAGTGAATTATCGAATTGAGCACGAATCGAATAGCAACGACAACTCGAGTCCTATTTAAAATTCTGAACACTAGCACGTTTCTAGGAGTAATGCAATTTTTTTTCATTATACAGACTCCACGGAAGCGTAGTATTTCAGCTAGTTTATAAATGAGGAAATATTTAGCATTCGCTTCGATATGGCGAAAGTTGTTTTTATGGAAAATTTGTATTCAATTCGGTTGGACCATTCCACTACAGACGAACACCCCAACGATTACGTAAAGATTGCTTGAGATGCAGAGCCTTACGCGCGAACGTGACATCATCACGCTCATTGCATGATCAGAACGCCTGCGCGCTCGCATCTGCACTTCGTGATCGCCATCTTACGTCAGTTTGTTTTCACTGCCCGTTTTCGGTTATAACTGAATTCACGCACAAAAAAAAGAAAAGAAATTGGGACTCTTTATGTTTGTTTAAACGGAATAGGCTGAACCTACATGTGTTTACTAAATCAAACACCAAGCGGACAATCATTGGAATGCCTGATATGTAAGGCGCACACAAATGCAGACACAAGCGTCCAGCAATTGTTCCCATGTTACTTTATATTATCATGTGCGAGCGGCAGGCACTGAGGGAGAGGATTGCGGCAGGCAGCAAATACGACGGGTGGAAATTTGGTTAAGAATTAACCTATGGTGTTTTACGTGCCAAAACCACTTTCTAATTATAAGGCGCGCCGTAGTGGAGGACTCCGGAAATTTCGACCACCTGGGGTTCTTTAATGTGCACCTAAATCTAAGTACACGGGTGCTTTCGCATTTCGCCCCCATCGAAATGTGGCCGCCGTGGCCGGGATTTGATCCCGCGACCTTGTGCTCAGCAGCCCAACACCATAGCCACTAAGCAACCGCGGCGGGTCGGAAATTTAGTTAGGTGAACCAATGCCCTCAGAGAAAAGTACAATTCAGTGCTCAGCAATAAGGCTGATGTTAATACCGGTCGTCGAATGACAGTGTTCCAGGCCATCTGCTCTTTGTAGTACCCGACTTTCTTGGACTGCGTGGACACCTTTTCCTTCGACAAATCTTGCCACAGATGCACGGCGGCTGGGGTCACGGAACGCTGTGGACGTGCATCGGCAGGCGACGTTGACGTGCTACAACTCGGGGACTTCATATTCGTGTAAAAGTGATGGAAAAGAGATACGGACGCAAGGAAACCGCAAAGCACGGCATAGCTTGGAACGAAATCCATTCGACACGGCAACGATTTTCTTGATATTCAAATTATTATCTTGCATTAAGGAGTGCAAGTGACTGTAACATTTTTATTTAACTTGCACAGGGCAAATGTGATTTGGGTAGGGAACTGCATGCAGGGGCGTAGCAAAACAGGTACGACTCGGTTCTGTAGCCTTGGCTGCACTGCTACAGAAAGTTGTCGCCAGGTATATTGTTACCGGCGGCCACAGCATCTCCAGCCGCGTGGGCGATCTGCGCTTCCGAGGGTGGTGAGGTGGGGATGG
The DNA here is from genome assembly GCF_038994185.2 of Dermacentor albipictus. Taxonomy (NCBI): domain Eukaryota; kingdom Metazoa; phylum Arthropoda; class Arachnida; order Ixodida; family Ixodidae; genus Dermacentor; species Dermacentor albipictus. Next base: position 8,560,922 of record NW_027225571.1, on the reverse strand, counting down.
CTACTCTTCTGCGCGGTGTCAGCTGCTGAGGTCACTCCACGGCCGGCGTGTGTGACGGGAATCATTGCTCCTGCAAGGGGCGGTGACGAGCGGCTTCGAGTAAGGCTCGATGTGAGGCTCCCTTGGGTGTTGACGGCGCTGACACTGGTGGCGCAGTTTTGGCGCGACGAAGGGCCGCTCTCGTCGTTCGTGGAACCAAAGCGTGCGAAGAAAAGCGTAGTGCCGCGCAAGACGGGCTGTGCGCCGACGATAGCTCAAGTATGGCGCCAGGGCAGCGCGCGTCGTCTGCGTGGAAACAAATCGCTGCATGAGCTGTACCTGCATAGCAGCTGCTGTGAATCACGCCCACGCGTCACCCACGCGCTGTCGCTCGCGATCTCCCAATGAGCGAGGCAGTTGCAGCACACTTTTCTTTGTTGGGAATGTGCAGCACAAGACAGATCGTCCGCGTCAGCTTAGATGTCGCGAAATGAAGACACGCATACAGCTGCGCTCAAATTTCGCATTAGGGAGTGTCGTAATGGTCGGTGAATTTTTTCAGAACTGTGCAAGCGCAAGGAATACAGATGAAAAAAGGCACACACGCACACAGGCACTGTGTGTGCCTGTGTGCCTGTGCGTGTGTGCACACACGCACACAGGCACTGTGTGTGTGCGTGTGTGCGTGTGTGTACGTGCGTGTGCGTGTGTTTATAGTGACTGCCGCAGTGCCGTCATTACAGCTTCGTCATCCAACCGCTGTCTTGCCATCGTCATCACGCCATCATCGTCGCACAGTCCATGTCATCCCATCGTCGTCACGCTAACGTCGTCATACAGTCGTTTTCATCCCATTGCTATCATGCCTTTGTCGTGCCGCTACCGTTGTAGCATCATCCTGATTTTAGAAACCTTATCCAATTGTCATCATGCCGTCATCGTCTATCGGCTTCATAGTTCCATAAACGCCGTTCATTCTTCATCACTCTATCGTAATCATGCTGTTTTCATTCAATCGGAATCATGCCGCTGTGGTCAGGCCATCGTCGATCACCATTGTGAAGTTGTTGGGACGGAAACTTGAAGGCGGCGTCGCCCCTTGTCTTTGCGTCTTTCCGGGCTTTCGAAGCCTCCCCTCACGGCAAGAGTTTTCTTTTTTGGTATTGTGTAAATATAATTTACTTGCACGTAAAGCTCGAATAAATTTTCAAATCAGCGCTGTGGTTTTAGAACGATAACTTTACAACTCCAGGCGCAGACCAAGAAAACACCTGTTTCCGTAAATATGACTTTCAAGCTCAGCCAAGATCAAACTGTAACTTAGCTTGCCACTATACGGCGGCTGCCGCCTACGCCGCGCGGGCGCCCGTAGTTTCAAAGCGATCTGCGATGTGCACAAATTGCGCCAAGTGCTCGTACCTTCGTATGCGCTGTGCTTTCGATGCGTAGTTGGCGTTGAAACAAGACGCCGCGTGGCGGTCAATTCGCTTGCTGCTGTTGCCGCGCCGAGCAGCGCCTGTGTTTTCTTGTAGTACAAGTGTATATAGATGCGGTTGTTGCTGATGGAGCCGAGCGGCGCCTGTGTCCTTTGCCAAAGCAAGCAAAGCCGTGCTAATGCTCTACAAACCTGGTTTAACCGCGGTCGTCCCCGTCACAAGTAGAAACTTGCGATTCGTTCCTGAGGTAAATATTCGGAAAACTTACTCAATGGCTTCTGATTATGAGGCACGCCGTAGTGGAGGACTCCGGAAATTTTGACCACCTGGGGTTCTTTAACGTGCACCTAAATCTAAGCACACGGGTGTTTTCGCATTTCGCCCCCATCGAAATGCGGCCGCCGTGGCCGGGAGCACTTACCCGAGTATGGCGGCCTACGAGTACGCACTGACAGGCTTCGACAACTTTCTCGAACGGAGGCGCTTCGCTTTCGTCGAGCCTATGCCCGCCACTCGTGTGTGCTTCCTCTGTGGTCTGGTGCCTTCCTGTACTCTGGTGTTGCCTTGTGGTCACGTGTTCTGCAAGCTCTGCAAAGGCCAGATCGAAAATGAAGCGATGTGCCCACAGTGCCCTTTCGACAGCTCGACGTTCTCTCACGCCAACATTGTGACGCTGAACTTCTCTCAGTGCGACGTGGAACAGCGTCGCGTTCTATGCGTGGCAGGCGGTTCGAAGTGCGGCTTCAGAGGGACACTGTGCGAGTTGAGGAGTCATCTGGCCGAATGCGACCGCGACGAAGTGATGTGTGCCAAGTGTCAGCGCTTCGTCCTTCGTAACGTTTTGGTCGACCACAATCGGCAATGCTCTAATGGAACCTTCCAATGTCAAGGGGCGAGAGGCACAGGGCCGCCTACTGCTGTCGAGAAACTGGCAGCCATCAAGAAGGACGTGGAAACTTTGCAACGACTGGCGTTGGAGGGAGACCCGAAGAAGGAGAGCACCTACGTCAGCATCACCAACTCTTTAATGGAACACGTGGCCGAGTTTGGTCGCGAGTTCCTACAGGTTCAAAAAAGAGTTGGTGGAGAGGAACGCCGCTCGCTCTTTCAAGCTTTGAAGAAGGTGCCAGTCGCCCCAGGACCATGCCGAGCTGCTTCTAAGTCTGGCATGGTTGATACGACGTGTGTTTTTAGACATGTGCACACGATGCATAACTTGGTCAAAGCCACAAAGAAGGAGCACAGTATAGCCAGCGGCCTCTGCACTCTTGGGGGCTATACATTTTGCGCCTGGTGCCGCTTCGACCCGAACCAAGGCGAAGATGTTCGCATAAGTTTTGTGCTGTCCTTGCGATGGAGTGAGGGGAACAACACCGTTGCTTGGCCATTTTCTAAGAAGGTCACCTTGACCCTCATTCACTCCGTGGATGCGGCAAAAGAAATCAGGCTGCCTCTTTTGGAGACGGAATATAAGACCAGCTCCAGGAAGCCTATTGCTGGTGTTTGCAACCCGGGATATAAGACAGCGTTTCTAGAATGGAAGTACATCCTACAGCTCGGTTACGCCAACAAAACGAATCTCTACGTGAATGTAGAATTTGAGTAGCACGCACATATATTTTCTTTCGTTGTTTGACAATTTAAAGTTTTCTAATCAAGGTTCGATAAACGACCGTTACGAAGCACTGGGCTTGTTCTGGATAGTTCGTTCCCGTGTGTTTATTGCGCAATAAGATGGAGAAGACCAAACGGTAGTTTGGACTGCGGGGTGAATTATTAATATCACTTGATTTTATTATATCACTTGCGCACGTTCCCTGAATGACCTTTGAAGGGAACGCGAGCAAAAATTAAAGAAAAAAGAAGGATAAGGGTGTACACACGGTGGCTCATATTACCGCGTGTGGTTGTGACAATCGATTTTCTGAGACTACTATTCTGGGCAGGGGCGGCAACGCCTCTTCCAGGCTTGCACTTGAGGCCTTATTTATCAAGAATAACAGATATAGGTGTACAAATGAGCCTTCTTTCTCATTCCTAGATGCCGAATTTGACTTGCGCAACTGCCTTTGATGTGCATGTGCCTGTTCCTATTTGCTTGGTATGCGCATGCGTGACAAGAGGATATATATGTACGATTCTATCCTTCCATTAAACAGTTGTGAGTAGCTCTGGTCTTTGTCCACTTTTCATGTCTGTTTTTGTCGCGCTAATTTACTACTTCAATCAATAATTAAATTATGGGGTTTTACGTGCCAAAACCACTTTCTGATTATGAGGCATGCCGTAGTGGAGGACACCGGAAATTTAGACCAGCTGGGGCTCTTTAACGAGCACCTAAATTAAGTACACGGGTGTTTTCGCATTTCGCCCCCATCGAAATGCGGCCGCCGTGGAGTACTTCAATTATGTCGGCTTGAACGTTAGGTGAAAATTCCATAAAGAGACGTGTTCAAGTGAGAGAACTTTGAAGGTGCGCGCCGAATGAACAATTGGAATGGAATGCCACAGTTAAAGCTTGACTAAGGGCTTGCTTGAAGGCTTGCCACTGAATACCATGGCTAAAACCTTCCGACAACGAAAGTATCTGCAAAGTCTCCTTTGGTGTCCGAGTGTCCAGAGAGCACAGAGCTGAAGCTATATGTACGTTAGTCACCCAGTGCCGTAACAAACCTTAGAATTTAAAAGACCTAAAAATCGTTTGCCATGTTCTGACACACTAGCTGCCAGGTAGCGCAATAAAAGAAAGTTGCGGCCAACTTTTCAACTAAAACGCATGTCGAAAGCTCGGCGACTTTGATGGTAGCTTCCACAGGGTGCATAGCAACGGAAAAGCACAGGACGCAAGGAAGCGCCGTATATTTGTTGAGTCTTATGAGACATTCAAACAGTAACCACCACACAGACAGAAAGACAGGAGAAATGGGAAATGCAGGGAGGTTAACCTGATCGGTAGATCCGGTTTGCTACCCTACACTGGAGAGAGCGGGAAGGTAGGTAAAGCGATAGCCAAGTAGTCACCGCATACCGTCACCACACAGCACAGTACCACTTGCAGCCCTATAACTTGCAGTAGCACTTGCAGGCTACAGCTTCTGGTCCAGTTCTGTTGCCCGTAAAAATTGCAACAGTGCCCTCGTCGCCCTCCGCTGCGATGGCTTGTGATGACAGCATTCTAAAATAACTTCCTCTGTTAGAGGCCTTTGGTCGAATCGCGCTATCACGATTTCGAGAGATCGTCTTTGTAAATTGTAGTGAGGAGGGAGGAGGAGGAAAGAGAAAAGCAGAAGGCAGGGAGGTTAACAAGAATAACGTCCTGTTGGATACCCTACACTGGGGGAATGGGAAAAGGGAAAACAAAGATGACAGGGGAAGAGAGGAGTGCCGACAGTCACATAGAAGGTGCGAATAGTCTTCTCGCTACCACAGTCATCACACGAGACGTCGTTGGCCCATCCGATTCGGAATGCAAAGGACTTCGTCAAGGCCACTCCTAGCCATATTACACAAAGCAGGGTAGCTGTAATGCAAAGACGTAGGTTGTGCAGCCGGTTCCTTTGAAAACTTCCTGCGGTCCACAAAGAGAACGTGATATCACGGGGGAGCATTCGAAGTTTTCTAGTGGCATCTGTCCTTGATAACAGTATCGGTTCCTCTTCATTGCCTTGAAGAGCCAACCGAGCAGCGCTATCGGCATGTTCGTTCTCTATGACACCGCAGTGACTTGGAAGCCACTGAAATGTCACGTGGTGTCCTTTCTCAAACAAGGTATACATTAGTTCTCTAATCTCAAATACCAGTTATTCGCGTGGTCTATGTCACAGGGCTGATAGAAAGACTGCAGTGCTACCTTTGGGTCACTGAATATTGAACACCTTCGAGATTGGTCTTGGCTGACGAGACGAAGTGCAGCGCGACGAGCTGAAAGTTCCGCAGCCATCGCTGTCGTTGGGTAACATGTCTTGAAACTGATGGTGGTGGCTTTCGCTGGGAAATTCACGGCTCCAGAGGAACACTGGAGAGTTGCCGATCCATCAGTATAAATATGTACGTGGTAGGTGTACCTCTCGTGCAAAAGGAGGAGAGTTAGTTGTTGAAGAGCAGGTGATGACAGCTTTTTTCCTGATTCCTGGTATGGTGAGGTGCACTGAAGGTCGAGCCAAACACCATTGAGGAATCGATAGCTTAGTTGCGGGGGTGAAGCCTGATGGAAGGCGGGTGTAATAATCCGAAATGGTAGTACAAAACGGTGCCTGCGGCCTTTCTGACGGTAGTGTTGCCAGACAGTGGGAACGGGCACGGGCAACGTGCCTAATGCGCACTCTTATCACTTCCAGCGCAATGTGTGTTTGTATGGGTTGGTCCCGGGCGAGTGCCATAGTCGCCACTGTCGATGTGCATTTTGGCCAACCAAGACAAACCCTGAGAGCCCTAGCTTGAACAGCCTGTAGAGCACGAAGATTTGTCTGGCAAGTGTTGGTCAGTACGGGTAAACTGTAGCACAAGAAGCCCAGAAAAAGAGCCCTTTACAATTCTAACATTGTATAAACTGACATTCCCCAAGTTTTTCCGCCCAGAAACTTGAAAAGCTGAGAGATTGCTGTCAGACTTGCGGTTAAAGCGCGAAGATGGCCTGTCTGACCTCGGCAAAGGAGAAGTCTTCGTCCAGCTCGGAGCGTGGAGGTGCAAACCCCTCGCCCCCCGGGCCGGTCCGACACGGCCCTGTAGCCCTGGAGCGAGGCGGCGGAGATTAATGTTTCCTAAAGAGCAATCACCAGATGTTTCGCAGCGAAATACCTGAAAAACTGCGGCAGAGGGATTTTTTGGTAGAATACCCTCTGCAGTTCCATTGCCAAATGCGAAATCTTTCTTTGGATCTATCCATTATGGCTGACCTGACGGACTACCACTTAACGGGGCAGTTAGGGCAGCGCAAAGACTGGGACCTCCTGTCGCCGCGCTGGTGGGATAATGAAGTCTAGCTTCCTTTCGTATGGTGCGAACGGTTAGCGGTTGTACGACGGAGGCGGATGAAGCCATTCGCGCCTCATTGGCGTCGGTGCGATCTTCGAGAGCTCCAAGACCCCTGTTGGGGTCCCGAGCGCAACTTGAATTTCGCGGACGTTATCACTGAGGCAAGCCACGTTAGCGGTGACCTGTTTGAAGCCGTCTGCCAGCTCAATGAGACTTTGCTTAATCTCGCTGACTTGTGTGGAGAACTACTGCCCTGCGTTTGGACGACGTCGCAGTACCGTCTGCCGGAGCTGGGATTGGAGTCTTGGTGGCCATCACTGACGCACCGTTACCTGACACAATCGAAACGAGTTTCCTGATCTCTGCCAGTTCGTTAACTAGCCTTTTAATGCGACAGCGTTAAGGAGCTCGTGTCGCAGAAAAGCCGGTGTCGTCGGTGTCGGCGTCGGCGGCGTTGGCTGTGAGCGATAAATCCCAGAAGGCACTTTATAAATAAAAAGCATCTTGCAAGATGAGCTGCTGGGAATCGAACCAGAGTCTCCGGAGTGTGAGAAGGAGGCGCTAACACTCAGCCACGAGTTCGTTCCTTCAAAATGGGACAAAATCACCTCTACTGAATGCGGTGTTGCGTAGAAACGTGCCGCAGGAAGGTATACTGCGGTGTATATCGGTAATTAGGACCGTGTAACTTACAGCAGTCGCCGTTTCACGAGTAGCGAAGTACGTTTCCGCTACACTACTGCGCTCCGCGCACACGCAGAGCCATCTTGCGGCAAACACAGAAGACTCCCTCCTCGCAATGTACGGCGCTGCCCGACACGTGGCGCGCCACTCGCCCTATGATCGCGTCCGCCTTCATGGCGCGTCGGGGCCCGGCTATCAGGTCTGTCACGTAGTATCACTGTACTATCACTGTCACGTAGTATTGACAGTGAAGAAAGCAGCAAAACTGGGAATGACGTAACAAGCGTTTTATTTGGCGAAGTTGTGCCGTCAAAAAACAGGCTACACTGAAAGAACGGCGACAGTGGCGCGCATAGCCGGCGATGGTCAAAAATTTGATCAGCAGGTCAAGGGCGTCAGCTTTTGTACAAGAGCCATCGAACGCTCTGGTGCCCGCGTGTCTTCCAGAAAGTTCTACACCATTCGCGTCGCGCATACTTGCAATCCAATTACACAAGGTTTGAAGACAACCCAGAGAGCGGCTAGAACCATCGATAACATTTCAGGAACTTCCGATATATGCAGGCGCGCCCTGCGCTGAGCGATAACATTTGTTAACGTGCGTCCTCACTTGTGGAAATTAGCGCGAAATTAGCGCGAAATTAGCGAATTAGGCCCTCCACTGCGCGTTCGCGGTCGCGGAGGGCGGCGTACAGGCGGGAATTCTCGCACTCTGGAGATTCATCGGGAGCCTACGAGAATTCCCGCGCGTTTCAGCCGTTGTTACTCCCCGGCTGCTGGGACACGGCGCGCGCTCCGGTCGGGCTCGCCGGCGAGAGCATTAGAGACTGTCCGGTATTCAGACCAAGCGCGGTCGGTTTGCCGGTTTAGCGGGGGCGTAAACGTGAGCGGCCAGATTTGGTGGCGCCAGCTGGTAGCGCAAAGCTCAACCACACAAACACAGAGCTAATTATTATATTCTGCTTAGTTGCTGGTGTAAATTTTCGACATTGGTTTAACCGTGTATTACGCCACTGTCAAAAATTTGCACCAGTAGCGAAGCAGGATATAGTGGGTTACTGTAGTTTTAGCTCTGTGTTTGTCTGGTTGAACTCTACACTACCAGGCGGCTGCACTGCTGTGGCCGCTCACGTTTACGCCCTCGCAAATCCGGCACTCCGCCCAAACTGCTCCCGTCAACCGGAATGGACGTCCGCACGCCAAGTTTCGTCCTAGACGCCAGCGCTCGTTTCTCTCCGGGCGGAACGATTTCACCTCCAACGGGTGTATGTTTCCGCCGCCGCTTCCCTTCACGATCGCGCCCGCGTTCAGTTCGCGCTGCGCGCGAAACGTCTCGTTTGCGACGGCGCCTCATCGGATGACCGGAAATTCTTATTGTGTTGTTCATTGTCACGACAGCAATGTAAACACGAAAGGGTTGATGCCAGCTGTGAAATTCTGCCGATTCACAAGAAAATGGTACGAAAAAAGCAGACGACAGACATGGATTACTGCGGTGCGCCGAACGAAGTAAACAACTGGCAAACGAAGCGAGCTCGCTCATTGATCACTCCTGAGTGTATGACGATTTTTATATGTAACCCACATGAATTTAATAATTACTCGGTATATAATCATTTTATCAATAATAACTTCATTTGTTCAACAAGCGCTAGTCCTGTCTTCCTTCTCGTGTTTCGTTTATGTGTGCGCTGCCCGAACGGAAACCACTTCTGTTGTATGCGCTAGCAGTGGCCGATGTTCACGCGTGCCGAGAAATTGAATATGTGCAAGATCCATTGAACATGACCGGAGTTCATTCCTGCATCACTACTGCACCGATCGATCGAGTTACTGGACGATAGAGGCCCGCGTCTTGGTCGTGCCGGCATTGCTGAAGCAGAAATGATTACCAATTACCAAGACCGATTTCAACTTCCTTCTCTTGAGCACTGTTAAAAAATGACCAAGCTATTTACATTGCTCTCTCTATTCTATATTGTAGGGGACGTACTAGTTAGAGTTGTGTGCACATGTCGCGCTTGTGCTATGCAGCGATATATTTTGTTTTTTTTTCCAGACAGTGTCGATGGAAGTCCGTCGTCGCCATCAGAGACAACACGGACTCGTAGCAAACATTTTGTGAGAAATTGCGAAAATTATTTTTATTCTTTATCAAACGTTGTGCGACGCCCAACTCTGAGCCTTCATTGGCGATAATGGAGTTCCACAAACTTCTTTTGACAGCACGCTTCGTTTGTTCTTTCGAAAGGCCGGGGTACTGAGCGCGTGCACTTATACTTCTTCACTGTGTGTGCAACCGTAATAAGAAGCGGCAAGACACACCAAGATGTGCGCGCAACGTGTTCAGTATTTATTTGACTCGAAAGGAAAACAAAGCACTCAACAATGATAACTATGGGGGTCGAACACGATGAAACAAACGAATACAAATAAAGGAATGTTTTAGGTTAAGACAATGAGCTGACAACAAGACAATGAGATGCAGCGGTGGCGTAGAGGTAGAACACCCGCCTCGCGTGCAAGAGGTCCGTGGTTCGAATCCCGGTGCCGGCAATTTTCCACCGGATTAAAAAAAAAGAAAATCCACGTGTTGATAAAATTGCACAAGCAGGCCTGGAGTGTGGCCTGATCCCGGTGACCAGAACCGGTAACGCACTCCCTCACCAGAGCAGGATTGGCCACCCTGGTGCAGTACTTGGCCACAACCTCCTATATGAACACAACAATCAAACCCCGGCCCTCAGTCCCCAGCAGCCGCGAAGCAACTGACCACGGCGGCGGTCAGACCTGCAACGTAGCAGAGGGTGCTAAGAATCACTGGCTCCGGACAGGCCGCCAATGGAATATGAACCTGGCAACGTTTAACGCTAGAACGTTATCTAGTGAGGCGAGTCTAGCAGTGCTATTGGAGGAATTAGAGGGCACTAAATGGGATATAATAGGGCTCAGTGAAGTTAGGAGGCCAAAAGAAGCATATACAGTGCTAAAAAGCGGGCACGTCCTGTGCTACAGGGGCTTAGCGGAGAGAAGAGAACTAGGAGTCGGATTCCTGATTAATAAGAATATAGCTGGTAACATACAGGAATTCTATAGCATTAACGAGAGGGTGGCAGGTCTTGTTGTGAAACTTAATAAGAGGTACAAAATGAAGATTGTGCAAGTCTACGCCCCTACATCCAGTCATGATGACCAGGAAGTCGAAAGCTTCTATGAAGACGTGGAATCGGCGATGGGTAGAGTGAAAACCAAATACACTATACTAATGGGCGACTTTAATGCCAAGGTAGGCAAGAAGCAGGCTGGGGACAAGGCAGTGGGGGAATATGGCATAGGCGCTAGGAATAGCAGGGGAGAGTTATTAGTAGAATTTGCGGAACAGAATAATATGAGGATAATGAATACCTTCTTCCGCAAGCGGGATAGCCGAAAGTGGACGTGGAGGAGCCCGAACGGTGAGACTAGAAATGAAATAGACTTCATACTCTGCGCTAACCCTGGCATCATACAAGATGTGGACGTGCTCGGCAAAGTCCGCTGCAGTGACCACAGAATGGTAAGAACTCGAATTAGCCTAGACCTGAGGAGGGAACGGAAGAAACTAGTACATAAGAAGCCAATTAATGAGTTAGCGGTAAGAGGGAAAATAGAAGAATTCCAGATCAAGCTACAGAACAGGTATTCAGCTTTAACTCAGGAAGAGGGCCTTAGTGTTGAAACAATGAACGACAATCTTGTGGGCATCATTAAGGAGTGTGCAATGGAAGTCGGTGGTAACTCCATTAGGCAGGATACCAGCAAACTATCGCAGGAGACGAAAGATCTGATCAAGAAACGCCAATGTATGAAAGCCTCTAACCCTACAGCTAGAATAGAACTGGCAGAACTTTCGAAGTTAATCAACAAGCGTAAGACAGCTGACATAAGGAAGTATAATATGGATAGAATTGAACATGCTCTCAGGAACGGAGGAAGCCTAAAAACAGTGAAGAAGAAACTACGAATCGGCAAGAATCAGATGTATGCGTTAAGAGACAAAACCGGCAATATCATTACCAATATGGATGAGATAGTTCAAGTGGCTGAGGAGTTCTATAGAGATTTATACAGTACCAGTGGCACCCACGACGATAATGGAAGGGAAAATAGTCTAGAGGAATTCGAAATCCCAAAGGTAACGCCGGAAGAAGTAAAGAAAGCCTTGGGAGATATGCAAAGGGGGAAGGCAGCTGGGGAGGATCAGGTAACAGCAGATTTGTTGAAGGATGGTGGACAGATTGTTCTAGAGAAACTGGCCACCCTGTATAAGCAATGCCTCATGACCTCGAGCGTACCGGAATCTTGGAAGAACGCTAACATAATCCTAATTCATAAGAAAGGAGATGCCAAAGACTTGAAAAATTATAGACCGATCAGCTTACTGTCCGTTGCCTACAAACTATTTACTAAGGTAATTGCAAATAGAATCAAGAATACCATAGACTTCTGTCAAGCAAAGGACCAGGCAGGATTCCGCAAAGGCTACTCAACAATAGATCATATTCACACTATCAATCAGGTGATAGAGAAATGTGCGGAATATAACCAACCCTTATATATAGCTTTCATTGATTACGAGAAAGCGTTTGATTCTGTCGAAACCTCAGCAGTCATGGAGGCATTACGGAATCAGGGTGTAGACGAACCATATGTAAAAATACTGGAAGATATCTATAGCGGCTCCACAGCCACCGTAGTCCTCCACAAAGAAAGCAACAAAATCCCTATAAAGAAAGGCGTCAGGCAGGGAGATACGATATCTCCAATGCTATTCACAGCATGTTTACAGGAGGTATTCAGAGGCCTGGAGTGGGAAGAATTGGGGATAAAAGTTAATGGAGAGTACCTCAGTAACTTGCGATTCGCTGATGATATTGCCTTACTTAGTAACTCAGGGGACCAATTGCAATGCATGCTCACTGACCTGGAGAGGCAAAGCAGAAGAGTGGGTCTAAAAATGAACCTGCAGAAAACTAAAGTAATGTTTAACAGTCTCGGAAGAGAACAGCAATTTACAATAGGCAGCGAGGCACTGGAAGTCGTAAGGGAATACACCTACTTGGGGCAGGTAGTGACGGCGGATCCGGATCATGAGACGGAAATAATCAGGAGAATAAGAATGGGCTGGGGTGCGTTTGGAAGGCATTCTCAGATCATGAACAGCAGGTTGCCATTATCCCTCAAGAGAAAAGTATATAATAGCTGTGTCTTACCAGTACTCACCTATGGGGCAGAAACCTGGAGGCTTACGAAAAGAGTTCTACTCAAATTGAGGACGACGCAACGAGCTATGGAAAGAAGAATGATAGGTGTAACGTTAAGGGATAAGAAAAGAGCAGATTGGGTCAGGGAACAAACGCGAGTTAATGACATCTTAGTTGAAATCAAGAAAAATAAATGGGCATGGGCAGGGCATGTAATGAGGAGGGAAGATAACCGATGGTCATTAAGGGTTACGGACTGGATCCCAAGGGAAGGGAAGCGTAGCAGGGGGCGGCAGAAAGTTAGGTGGGCGGATGAGATTAAGAAGTTTGCAGGGACGGCGTGGCCACAATTAGTACATGACCGGGGTGGTTGGAGAAATATGGGAGAGGCCTTTGCCCTGCAGTGGGCGTAACCAGGCTGATGATGATGATGATGATGATGAATGAGCTGGAAGTGCTTTTTCTCGATAATCATTCCCTACACCAGACAGACCCTGCCCGCCGGCGGGGAATTGGACACGTCACGCTTCGAACTTCAATTAGTATCTCGTCATGTCCCCAGCGGCAGCAATGACAGCGCTCACCGTGGAAGGCATTGAAGTGTAGAGTGGCTTGATCAGCGATGTGTTCATTCGCAGCACGTCTCAGTCGCTGACGATGGTGGATCGAAGCGTATCCTCGGGCGACTGATAGAGGTGATGGTGCGCCAGCGATACTTTCAACGAGCCCCAGAAATTTGAAATGATGTTGGCGCCCGAGATTTGAGGCAGCCACTCAATGAGAGTGAAGGTGGGCTCTTTTAGCAGTTCTTGCACAACACGAGCAGTGTGGATCGGTGGCCTATCGTGTTAAAATATATAGTCGCCTTCCAGGAACGGGCTGTCAAGAACGTATGGAATCAGAACGTCGTCTATGACTGCCTTGCACCTTTCAGCGATGAACTTGCCTTTGAGGCGTGTCAGTGGGCCTCGCACAACGCTTAGTAAAAAATACCGGCTCATTTCACGCAGTAATGATGAGATCGGCGCAATGCAAATGACAGTAGAACGCTTCCCGACAATGCGGCCAGCGCGCGTCGCCATAGCAGACGACGCCGTTCAAGACCCTGCGCCTCGAGCACCTGATCCTGCGCGAGCGGCTGCCGCCGCCTGGCTCAAGCGCTTGCCGCATCACGATGCAATGCGCTCCGAGTTTTCCCCTAAGTGTGAAACAGACTGTACATCGTCTTTCGAATAAAACGTCCACGCACACACACGTAGGCACACACCGCGCGCGGTACGAAATGTGCCCAAACACGCGCAGTGCAAGAGGCAATCAAGGCGGTGCGAACGAGAGATGGGAGAGGCGAACCACCCGCTAGTTGAATTTTGCCCCGTATGCGGCGCTTTCAACGCCGGCGCAGCAGCGCCACTCGCGGTGCCGTTCTTGTCTATAGCGGACAGGCTAAAAGTCTCTAATGAGTTCACTGCCCACGCGACGACTTCGGCGCCTGTGATTGGCTCGCTCGGGCTTGCGGAAACGTGGCGCCGCGAAAAAAATGAGTTCTAGACGAATCCTTGCGCAGCACAGAGTTCTTGCCGCGAAAGCGCCGCTTTCTTTAGCGCGCCGTCTTGCGCGCGCTTATTTCCGCAAGTGAACATGTACCGTTAAACGGTGAAAAGCGCTCGGCCGGAAAAGTTAAACAAAGTCCACGTGTCAATGCCCCCTTCTGAAAAAGCATCGTCCCGATGCTACAAACAGGAGAGCGAAACACAAAAGGACACGGATCAGAGAAACAAAATCCATAGTTACACAGCCCAAAAAAGAAAGTCCAAAGATCAGCTCACCAAAGTACCGAAGTTCGTTATTGCTGGTAGAACGGCTTAGGTCAAACAATGTGAACTTTTTCAGGTCATGAGCGGCGCCGCCATGATAGCGAAATGCCGTCTTGCAGGACCTCATAGTCGAGTGCACCAATGCATCGGAAGATTTTGTAGGGTCCGAAATAGCGGCGTAACAGCTTCTCGCTAAGTCCTCGTCGGCGTATTGGGGTCCAGACCCAAACACTGTCGCCGGGCTGGTACTTGACGTAGCGTCATCGAAGGTTGTAGTTTCGGCAGTTGGTCCTCTGCCGTTTCTTGATGCGCAGGCGGGCGAGCTGTCGGGCTTCTTCAGCGCGATGGAGATATCTGGCGACGTCAAGATTCTCTTCGTCGGAAACCTGCGTTGGCATAGCGTCGAGAGCCGTTGGGTTCCTGCGTAAACCAGCTTGAACGGCGTGATCTGAGTTGTTTCTTGCACTGCTGAGTTGTAAGCGAGTGCTACGTACGGCAGTATAGCATCCCACGTCTTGTTTTCAACGTCCACGTACATTACTAGCATGTCTGCGAGGGTCTTATTAGGGAGCTCCGTAAGACCATTCCTCTGCGGATGGTAGGCAGTTGTCCTTCTGTGGCTTGTCTAGCTGTATTGCAGAATCGCCTGGGTGAGCTCCGGTGTCCTCGGTGCTTGGGTGAGCCTCGGTGCCGTCCTCTGGACTAGGACGGCACCGAGGCCTAGGCTACTGGCGTCAGCGTGGATTCCCGTATGGGCGTCCTCGTCGAAGTGCGCAAATACCGGTGGCGACTGCAGGCGTCGTTTGAGACCTTGAAATGCGTCGGCCTGTGGCGTTTCCCACTTCAACTCTACGTCACATTTAGTTAAATGTGTCAGCGGCTCAGGGATGCGTGAAAACTCCTTGACAAAGCGCGTGTAGTATGTACAAATGCCAAGGAATCTATGCATTGCCTTCTTGTCAATGGGCTGCGGGAACTTTGCGATGGCAGCTGTCTTCTGCAGATCGGGGCGGACTCCAGATTTTTTGATGACGTTGCCTAGGAAAGGAAGCTTATCGTAAGCGAAGCGGCACTTTCCGGCTTCAGAGCGAGCCCTGATGACTTGAGGGCATCTTGTTCTGTGGTAAACCGCTTAAGGTGACCGTCAAAATTTCCAGCAAAGGCGACGACATCACCCAAGTAAACAAGACAGGTCTGCCCCTTCAATCCTGCTAACACCGTGTCCATCACACCCTGGAACGTTGCAGGTGTCGAGCACACTTCAAATGGCATAACCGTGAACTCATACAGGTCATCTGGCGTGATGAAGGCGGTCTTTTCGCGATCCCTTTCGTTCACTTCTATTTCCCAGTAGCCAGACTTGAGGTCCATCGACGAGAAGTATTTAGCATTGCAGAGCCGATTCAATGCGTCGTCTATCCGTGGTAGGGAGTATACATCCTCCTTCGTCATCTTGTTCAGTTGACGATAATCGACACAGAAAGGTAGGGTTCCGTCCTTTTTCTTCACGAACACTACATGAGATGCGTACGGGATTTTCGACGGCTGGATGATGTCTTCCTGCGGCATTTCATCGACTTGTTGCCTAGTGCGCGTTCTCGGGTTGAAACTCGATAAGGGCTCTGCCGGAGTGGTCGAGCGTACTCTTCGGCTATTATGCGATGCTTTGCAACTGGTGTTTGTTGAACCCTCGATGACGTCGAAAAGCAGTCTTTGTATGGTCGTAGAAGACTTCTGAGCTGTTATTGTTTACTAAGGAGGGGACTTGGAGTTATGTATAAGTCTGGTTCGGGAACTATGGTCATCGGAGTAAATGCGGCAGAATCTGAGAGGACAGAGGCATTGCTGGTTTCCACAATTTCCTCGATGTACGCGATCGTCGGACCCCTGTTGATGTGCTTGAACTCCTGGATGAAGTTTGTCAGCATCACTTTCGCTTTCCCTCCATGCAGTCGAACGATCACTCTTGCGACCCGAATTTCACCGTTGAGCAGTAGACATTGGTCGCCCTCGATGACGCCTTCTACGTCTGTGGGTGTTTTGGTGCCAACGGAAATAACAATGCTGGATTAAGGCCGGACCGGATGCTCACCTAATCTTTGAGCACACTCAAGTCTTGGTGACTACGACAGCTCTCTGGTGGTATCGCTTGATCTTCCGACAGCTTTATCAACTTCGCCTTCAGTTCGATGATTGCGCCGTGTTGGTTCAGGAAGTCCATGCCGAAAATGTTTTCTTGTGAACATTGCCGAAGGATAACAAAGGTGGCAGGGTAAGTCGTCCAGTCATGAATGGTAATATGGCAATTGCGATGCACATTCCTGCCGGCATTATTAGATGTCCGAATTTGAGGGCCTTCCCATGCATTCTTAACTTTCTTCAACTGGGTGGTAAGGGGTCTAGTACTCATGACGGAGTAGTCCGCTCCTGTGCCAACTTAGGCGGTGACTGCATGGTCATCGAGAAGCACGCCGAGGTCGGTGGTTCTTTGTCTTGCGTTGCAGTTAGGTCTCGGCGTCGGATCAATGCTGCGTCGTGTTGACATGTGGCTGGATCATGGCGTCGTCCGGTCTTCTTTTGTCTGCGTATTCTTCAAGGCTGCGTCGGGATGGCGGCGTCTCGTTGATATATCGTCGAGATCGTCTTTTCGGCATCTTCGTCGGCTGCGGAGGTTCTTCGTCAGTTCGACGAACAGCAAGCGCACCTCGATCGGTTGCTGCTTTTAGTTTTCGGGATATGGCTTGGAGATCGGCCCTGGGCTGGGCCAGTGTACCGTCGGCATCGCGGGGACAGGTAGCGGCCTGGTGACGGTGAACGAGATGGTCGTCGAGGGCTCCACTGAGTGGCGGCGAGATAGTCGGCGATGTCACGTGGGCGTTCACCTTGCTGTGGTTGCGGTGCGTTGACGACGAACCCTCGCAATCCCATCTCGCGGAAAGGACATCAGTGGTAGATGTGGCCGGCTTCTTCGCAATGATAGCAAAGCGAACGGTGGTCGGGAACGCGCCAGACGTCAGTCTTCCTTGCAATCTTACGTGGGGCGTTGGGTTGGCGTGCTGGCGGCGGTGGTGGTGGATGACGAAACTGTGGCGTTACCGGGGCCTGGCGCCGGCGCGGAGGAGGAACGTGACGGCGGTCTACGACAGCGTACGTCATCGCTTCTGGCTGAGACTGCGACGAGTGAGCTACTCCGAGTGATTGTTGGAGCTCCTCGCGTACGACGTCGGGAATCGAGGCCCCTTGAGGCTGTGATGAAGGAAACAGCTTCTGCAGCTCCTCCTGCACGACCGCTCTGATAGTCTCGCACAGTTCGTCGGTGGCCAGTGATTGATCTCCGGCGTAGTTGAGTTTTTGCGGTGGTTGAATTGCCGGTTCCGCATTTCCAATGTCTTTTCGATGCTGGTAAATACATGCTGGTACATGCGATACATACATGCGATACATGCTGGTAGCCTCGCGAAGAAACTCGTCGACGGTCTTCGGTAGGCTTCGTGCCATTCTAGTGAAAAGTTCCTCCTTCACACCACGCATCAGTAGGCGGACTTTCTTCTCATCGGGCATTTCCGAGACGGCGTGGCGGAATAGGCGGCTTACCTCCTCCGTGAAGACCGCGATGGTCTCATTGGGCAGCTGCACTCGCTTTTCTTGTAGAGCTTGGGCTCGTTCTCTGAGTACGACGCTTGTGAATGTCTGCAGGAAGTCGCTTCGGAACAGATCCCACATTGTTAAAGTGGCTTCTCTATTCCCGAACCACGTCCTGGCGACGTCTTCCAATGCGAAAAAGAAATGTCTCAACTTCTCGTCGGAGTCCCAGTTGTTGAAGGTCCCGGTTCGTTTGTAGATCTCCAGCCAGGCTTCTGGGTCTTCAGACGATGATTCATGGAAGGTTGGTGGGTCCCGAGGTTGTTGCAGCAGAATGGGGGACGCTTGGGCAGCCATTGGAGTTGCTGACTTGGGCTTGATCCTCCTGGTCTTTTCGGAAAGAGGTCCGAATTCCGGTAGCAGACCTTGCTGCCTACGGCTAGCTCCCTGCTCTTCGGCGACGTTGGCGTGGTCCTCGGGCTTCGGGCTTGGATCGCGGCTTTTTGGAGGCGTACGATACATGAACGCACTAGCACCTCCACCGGCTGTCACGTATTGACGGTGAAGAAAGCAAGAAAACTGGGAATGACGAAACAAGCGTTTTATTGGGCCAACCTGTGCCCTCAAATACGGATTACCCTCAAAGAACGGCAACATCAGCGAACACAATCGGCGATCGTCAAAAATCTGATCTTAGGGTCAAGCGGGTCAGCTTTATAAATGAGCCATCGAACGTTTCATAGTAATCACTGGTGCCCACGTCTCTTCTAGAAAGTTCTACGACATTCGCGTCACCCATACATGCAATCAGATTGCACAAGGTTCGGCGCCAACCAGATAGCGGGTGGAACCATCGATGACATTCCAAAAAATTCCGATACATGCAGGCGCGTCCTGTGCTGCGCGATAACATTCGTAGGTGGTGAAAAGCGGTCACCCGGAAAAGATAAAGAAGTCCACGTGTCAATAATATATATGTGGCTTCCTCATGTATTTGTGGGAAATGTACTGGCTTTTATAGGTGCAGTGAACATTGAATAAAGAATGAAACAATTACTGTTATCATAAAACTGTACATTCCATAGTAGAAGTAAACCAGCAACACAATGGATCCAAGAGTGCAAATCAATGCTGCCATTTTATTCCTTGCCGCTGTGTATTCAGTTTTCATGCCAACGACTCTTCTAGATCGTTGAACAAGCTGCTCCAATGTTGCAAGTTTCACCCCAGAGATGGAAGGAGGATCTCCTGTCATTCTACTACTCTAAGACGTAATTTTGCTGTGGGGCTATGCTCGCATTCAAAAACAGCTGTATAATTCTAGATATGGCTTAAATTCTTTCCATTTTATTCATTCTATAACGAAAATGGTACCCTGAGGCGCGTGTCGACAGCGTACCGACGTCGCACCACACAGTCTTACAATATTGTGCATGTATATCTGAATGAACTCCCGCGATTGTGGCGGTTAGAGTGCAGGCTAATGCTTATTTCTCTCAAAACAAAAGACGCACAGCAGAGCCTTTCACTAAGCGAAAAGGCGACAAAAAAAGCGCCCCTCCAAACATTTCGTTTCTTCCTAGGTGGAAGCCAGCGTGATAAAAATTAGGAAGAAATTATGCACCGCCCTTCAAGGTACACAACAGCTGATTTGACGAAACTTTCGGAGTACGTAGGAAAAGCAGACCCCACTCGGGCGTTCTGAACAGGTTTCGAGGCTCAAGCGGCGCCTTGAAAATTTTCTGTCGTCATGAGTCAGGCGCTGCAGTCTTCTCCGAGTTTCAAGACAAAGCATTTAAAGCGAAGAACGACGCGCGCAGTAGCAGGAAACTACGCAAACGTGCCCCCAGGCATTTTCCTTCCTACATGCCCACAAGACTGTGATGGCAGTCGCCATTAAAAGTTACCACGCACCAAACAACCTCCAATGGTCCGGCTACCATTTGGGCCTATTCCCCAAAGGCACCGCGCACAAGGCCCCGGAGAGCAGGAGGGACAGCTTCAGAGGAGGTTGGCTTGCCGAGGCTAGCGCAATCGCGTGACAGTGCCTCCTAGTCATGGAGGAAGGAAAAAACGGAGGAGGGGGCCCTGACGTTACTCTTTGTGAAGCTAAGTGAAGCCGGAAGTTGGCGTTTCTCCGCCATTATGTCGGGCCAGTTCCTCTCTTTTGTTTGTATTTCTCAAGAATCCACGCCATGCTCAGCGCAATCGGGCTGCTTCGACAAGCGCGCTCCGCAGCATACTAAACCAAAGGATGCAATCGCGTTGTCTCATCGCATTACCGTTGCCGATGTCATGTTGGAAGAAGTTCATAATGAACTTCACAAATTGGTTCATCAGGTCCTATCTGTTGCTTTTACCGGCTTTTAAGAAAATAAACATGCTTTATCAGCCCAGCTAACTGAACTGTTCTCATATAAACCGCAGGTACCGGCCGCTGCCGAGTTCTTGCTGCTTTCTTTTTTAAAAAAGATCACCTTTACCGCTTTCTCCGACTTGCTTTTCTCTGGTTGGACTACCTGCGGCTCTCAGAGGCACTTGCGAGCTGTAGACATCTGGCTATACGAAAAAAAGAAAAGTACGCATTCTCACTGCCCTGTAAGAATGCATGGGAGACACGTAAGACACACCAATCCATATGCGATCGATCTGGAGTTTATGAGCACAAACACATATTCTCGCTGTGGCTTGAGGAATCGTCGCGCTTTATTGCACAAATTTCGGGTGGCCATGCACCACTACAACAGCGCACCGGCGAGGAGGCAGAATGTCATTTCTGACTCTGCGTTTTGATTCACTGACTGTGGCCTGAGGTGCCGTCTTTCCACGGTAACTAAAACTTCACGAGAGCAAAGTTTTGTGATAGCCAGCGCATGGTGCAGAACAATACGCACGTAGACCCGGTCTACGTGCGACCATTGGACAGCCGTTGGATGTGTTCGTAGGTGTACGTTCTGTGGAGCCTTGCTCACTCTTGCAGCGCATCCGCTCACCTTAACTCCCCTGCGCTGATCTCGCGCACAGATAAAATTCGCCTACAGTAGGGATGATTCGTTCCTTAAGACAAAGCAGCCGCTTCTTTCCCGTCTTCCCGGATGAAGCGTCGACTGGCCGGCGCGCGGTGCTGAGGGCAGTCAAATGCACATATTTTGCGCAACGCTCTATCAGCACGTGTTTTGTGGTACAACTGTGCAGGTGTGTATGAACCTCGCAGGCGCTCTGGTTAAAAGACTTAGTGCTGTCGCGAATACTGCGAGAAACAAGCAACAGTTAAGCAACGTGTGTTTTAATGGACACGAAAGCAAGTTGTTACTTAAGACGAATGTTCTAAAACCAAGAATATCCATTGTTGCATAACGTACGTTCTACGTACCGCAAATGCACCATGCGCAGTCAAAAGCAGGAAAGCACCTGCAAGGCGTTCATTGTAGAGATTCTGAAACGCATCGGTTTCGGCCTGCGACGGCCCGTTAGCATGATTCCGCCGAAGAGGGCAAAATTTCCCGCGGATATTTCTTTGTCCGTTGCCCATGCCGTGGCGCGGTATATTCTGTGCAGCATCGCATGCGCGTTCATTTCACGAGCTTTAGTTGCTCCTGTCGCACCTGGCCACAGCAACATCAGGGAGAGCACGGTCCAGATAACACAGTGCAACAAACGCAAACCTGCCCACACAACGCTTTTGCCACGGTACTAAACCTACAGAGCAAGACGTGTGAGCACGCACAACCATAACAAAGCGCTATTGTGGCCCGAGAACATGGCCGCTACACAAAGAGAAAGCAAAAATGGCAGAAACTACCACGTCGCTTCTTCCACACTTTTCTGCTAGCTCGTGGAGGGTGTTGGGCCTCTGCTCAGTTTTTTCCTTCCTCCATGCTGCCGAAGTACAGCGCCCCTTCTTCCTCCCCTTCCTCCAGGTTCCGTGCGCGCGACGGAAGACGGCGCGCTTCCTCCCCACTTTCCTCCTTCCCTTGAGCGCGCGAGATTGAGCCGAGATCGTCGGTTCCCCTTGCGCCCAGTCGCAAAATACGCAGTTGCTGCCTAAGTACAACGCCCCTCCCTAACTCTCCTCCCACCGGTTCCTTGCGCGCGACGGAAGACGGCGCGCTTCCTCCCCGCTTTCCTTCTTAAGCGCAATCGTGAAATACGCAGTTGCAGCTGAAGAACAACGCTTCGCCCCTACCTTCCGTCCCCTCACGGCCTTTCGCGCGCCAGATTACGGACTCTCGCGCGTCATCCCCTCGCCCGCTTTGGCGCGGTGATGGTGTGGTCGCCCTTGGAATGCATATGGAATGTCACGGCGACGCCGACGACAAAAATGCGCTTAGAGTGTCCATATAATTGAAATCGAAATAATAAGAAAATAAATACTGTTTAAACAAATTAGAATACGAGTAGTCTCATTTCTCACAACGGCCATTGCCAAAGTCATGTTTTTACACTTAGTTCACGTGGGTGGTCCACCCGACTTTGTAGGCTCTCGACGTTCGCTCTTCGTATCCATCGTATAGCTAGCTAGCATAACCTAGTGTTGATGAAATCAAGATCACACCGACTGAGAACAAAAAAGCAAGGTGAAAAAATTAAAGACGCTTCGGCTCACACACAGGAGCCTTTTTCACAGCCTCGTCTTTTGATTTTTCATAAAATCCCTTTTTTTAGTTCCTGGTAGGGGTTTTCTGTTTTTCATCATGTGTCTTACCGACCAGAGGGTATTCTGTCACACCCTGGATTTCATAACCGAGGGTTCCGTGTCTTCGGGACTTCTCTTCCCGGAATTCGGCGTACTTATTCGGTGTTTACTTGTGCACCCTACAGTTAGGTTTTTTTCCAGTGAATATAGCCTTCGCGAGTAACTTTCGCCACCTTTTTTTTTCGGTGGGATTTGGCACATATAGCTTACTGTTTTCTTTTTTACGATGAATACTGGGAAATTATGTTAAATCATTTCATTAGTTTTCTTGATGCTGAAGCGCGATTTATCACTGCAAATCCAAGTCTTCAACCCTATTTGTAGCCAATATAAAGGGAAAAAAACAGTTTGAGCGTGAGTGCGTGAGAATCGAACGGAAAGAGAATAGTTTATTCGTAACATTATGCAGGTACAGAGGTCCAGCGAGAAATAGTGCGACCTCACGTTAGCATCATCCAAGTTGTGCAGCTCAACCATCACAGTGACTGCACCGCGAACACTGCGAGAACGAGGGGGAGGGCTCTGCCACCCACTGTCCCCGCCCCCTACCCCTCTTCACCCTTCCCCCGTTTTCAAAGCAGTGGTAGGCAGAATGGATGCAAATTGTGAGGCCGTGCGAATATCTGAAATTTCTAATACGTATTCATATTCGCTTCAATAATGCACTGATCGAAATTGTTGCATAATTGTTTCTGTTCGAATATGATATATTCTTTGGAATCAGTTCACAGCCGTTCCACTCGATTCATTTTCTCAAATTACTCCGGTTTCGCCAACGTCTACTGCATGAATCTAAAGCTTGATCGACCTACCCAACCTTTCTAAGAGATGTCGTATTTCCAGCATACGCTTGCACAAGGTATACCGCGCTAATAACCATTCGAAGAGGTCCCTTTTTTACATCTCTCAGCCTCTTGTCATTCCGCACTGATCACTGCATGGAAGTTGCGAGACCAACCTCTACTCTGAATCTTCTATTCCTAAACCAAGACATGACTGGACTCACCTTCTCGCATCGATCATCTTTATCATTTACCCTGAAATGTTCCACACTGCTGGCTGTGACCATGTGCTGCTTCCTCAGATATGTTTGTGTGTTCTGTATAACCACTCCCCTATGTAAGGCCTGTACGGCTTTGAGAGTAAAAAAAAAAACCTGTCAAAAGCAACAATTTGATTTTTGACGAAGTGGGATTCCTTAAAGTCTACATAAACCTGAGCACACGTGCGCTCTTCTTTTTTTTTTCATTTTCGCCCCCATCGATATACAGCCGTCTTCACCGGGATCAAATCCGTGGTCGAACTCGAGCGTAACACCAAAACCACTGGGCTAACGCGGTAATTCTCAGGAGTAAACGAAATGAAATATTCTTACTTAAGTCTTGAAGGGGGGGGGGGGGGTGGATACAGGTGAAAGTGAGGACATTGCAGAATTATTCTACTGCAAAAGAGCCACGGTTATTGCGCACAAGTCCCAGTTCCTCAGCGAACGCATGGCCCATAAAGAAAACTACGGCTGAATAATTTTAAGTCCTTCTATAAAAATGTCTGACTTTCAAGCGGTCTGTGAATGTACTGTTTGAATTCAGACAAAACAATTTATTGTTGGGCCAGTCTCACTATGTTTGATTCCCAATAAAAACCATGCGCGCTGCTGCACTATCATACGCTCCTTCTCGCGAGAACAGCACACTCCCTGTACAGCTGGTGGCGTGCTATTCCCTTGTTTTATTACTGTCATTGCCGTGGTGCACCAGAGAACTGAAAGGTGTCTGTCATTTACAATGCATCAGTTGAGCGGACGTCCTGTTGTTAACGGAATTTCACTCATGTACGAAAGAGCTGTGAGTTCGACAAGCGAAATTTACGAATCGAATTGAATTGAATACGAATATTAGAAAAGACATTATCTTCGTATATCGAGTCGAATATTGTATGCTTCCTCATTTCTAAACAAAATGAAATATGATATAAAGTTCGCGGAGTCCGCTCGGTTAAAACAAGAGACTCGTTCACTACAGGTAATATGCCCTTATTAACTAGACGTACCACAAACTGAGGAGCTCGTAAATGAGGAACAACTATAGTTTCGGTCATGTGGCGCACCATGATAATGAAAGCAATGAAGAAAGAAAACGGCAAGTTATCAAACGTCCGTAGACACCTTTATTCGTTGAAAGGGAGAACTACATTATTATGCATAACCGCAGATGCTTTTAAGCGAATGCAAATATAGTTGGGCTTATCTTCTTTGCCTATGTTGAGGCCGCCTGAAAGCGAGGCCTAATTATGTAATTAGTTGAAAATATTGAGCTATAGTTGTTGGCCGCGTGCGTTCGCGTCAGAAACTGGTGCCTCTGCTCAACCACTGAGGCCCCATGCAGCAGAATCATTCGCAACCGGCCTCACTTGAATCCATCTCTTTCCGTTCTTTTCGAGCAGAAACGGATCCAGGGCAATTTTCAAAGTGAATTATCGAATTGAACACGAATCGAATAGCAACGACAACTCGAGTCCTATTTAAAATTCTGAACACTAGCACGTTTCTAGGAATAATGCAATTTTTTTTCATTATACAGACTCCACGGAAGCGTAGTATTTCAGCTAGTTTATAAATGAGGAAATATTTAGCATTCGCTTCGATATGGCGAAAGTTGTTTTTATCGAAAATTTGTATTCAATTCGGTTGGACCATTCCACTACAGACGAACACCCCAACGATTACGTAAAGATTGCTTGAGATGCAGAGCCTTACGCGCGAACGTGACATCATCACGCTCATTGCATGATCAGAGCGCCTGCGCGCTCGCATCTGCACTTCGTGATCGCCATCTTACGTCAGTTTGTTTTCACTGCCCGTTTTCGGTTATAACTGAATTCACGCACAAAAAAAAGAAACGAAATTGGGACTCTTTATGTTTGTTTAAACGGAATAGGCTGAACCTACATGTGTTTACTAAATCAAACACCAAGCGGACAATCATTGGAATGCCTGATATGTAAGGCGCACACAAATGCAGACACAAGCGTCCAGCAATTGTTCCCATGTTACTTTATATTATCATGTGCGAGCGGCAGGCACTGAGGGAGAGGATTGCGGCAGGCAGCAAATACGACGGGTGGAAATTTGGTTAAGAATTAACCTATGGGGTTTTACGTGCCAAAACCACTTTCTAATTATAAGGCACGCCGTAGTGGAGGACTCCGGAAATTTCGACCACCTGGGGTTCTTTAATGTGCACCTAAATCTAAGTACACGGGTGCTTTCGCATTTCGCCCCCATCGAAATGTGGCCGCCGTGGCCGGGATATGATCCCGCGACCTTGTGCTCAGGAGCCCAACACCATAGCACCTAAGCACCAGCGGCGGGTCGGAAATTTAGTTAGGTGAACCAATGCCCTCAGAGAAAAGTACAATTCAGTGCTCAGCAATAAGGCTGATGTTAATACCGGTCGTCGAATGACAGTGTTCCAGGCCATCTGCTCTTTGTAGTACCCGACTTTCTTGGACTGCGTGGACACCTTTTCCTTCGACAAATCTTGCCACAGATGCACGGCGGCTGGGGTCACGGAACGCTGTGGACGTGCATCGGCAGGCGACGTTGACGTGCTACAACTCGGGGACTTCATATTCGTGTAAAAGTGATGGAAAAGAGATACGGACGCAAGGAAACCGCAAAGCACGGCATAGCTTGGAACGAAATCCATTCGACACGGCAACGATTTTCTTGATATTCAAATTATTATCTTGCATTAAGGAAGTGCAAGTGACTGTAACATTTTTATTTAACTTGCACAGGGCAAATGTAATTTGGGTAGGGAACAGCATGCAGGGGCGTAGCAAAACAGGTACGACTCGGTTCTGTAGCCTTGGCTGCACTGCTACAGAAAGTTGTCGCCAGGTATATTGTTGCCGGCGGCCACAGCATCTCCAGCCGCGTGGGCGATCTGCGCTTCCCAGGGTGGTGAGGTGGGGATGGCTACTCTTCTGCGCGGTGTCAGCTGCTGAGGTCACTCCACGGCCGGCGTGTGTGACGGGAATCATTGCTCCTGCAAGGGGCGGTGACGAGCGGCTTCGAGTAAGGCTCGATGTGAGGCTCCCTTGGGTGTTGACGGCGCTGACACTGGTGGCGCAGTTTTGGCGCGACGAAGGGCCGCTCTCGTCGTTCGTGGAACCAAAGCGTGCGAAGAAAAGCGTAGTGCCGCGCAAGACGGGCTGTGCGCCGACGATAGCTCAAGTATGGCGCCAGGGCAGCGCGCGTCGTCTGCGTGGAAACAAAGCGCTGCATGAGCTGTACCTGCATAGCAGCTGCTGTGAATCACGCCCACGCGTCACCCACGCGCTGTCGCTCGCGATCTCCCAATGAGCGAGGCAGTTGCAGCACACTTTTCTTTGTTGGGAATGTGCAGCACAAGACAGATCGTCCGCGTCAGCTTAGATGTCGCGAAATGAAGACACGCATACAGCTGCGCTCAAATTTCGCATTAGGGAGTGTCGTAATGGTCGGTGAATTTTTTCAGAACTGTGCAAGCGCAAGGAATACAGATGAAAAAAGGCACACAGGCACTGTGTGTGCCTGTGTGCCTGTGCGTGTGTGCACACACGCACACAGGCACTGTGTGTGTGCTTGTGTGCGTGTGTGTACGTGCGTGTGCGTGTGTTTATAGTGACTGCCGCAGTGCCGTCATTACAGCTTCGTCATCCAACCGCTGTCTTGCCATCGTCATCACGCCATCATCGTCGCACAGTCCATGTCATCCCATCGTCGTCACGCTAACGTCGTCATACAGTCGTTTTCAACCCATTGCTATCATGCCTTTGTCGTGCCGCTACCGTTGTAGCATCATCCTGATTTTAGAAACGTTACCCAATTGTCATCATGCCGTCATCGTCTATCGGCTTCATAGTTCCATAAACGCCGTTCATTCTTCATCACTCTATCGTAATCATGCTGTTTTCATTCAATCGGAATCATGCCGCTGTGGTCAGGCCATCGTCGATCACCATTGTGAAGTTGTTGGGACGGAAACTTGAAGGCGGCGTCGCCCCTTGTCTTTGCGTCTTTCCAGGCTTTCGAAGCCTCCCCTCACGGCAAGAGTTTTCTTTTTTGGTATTGTGGAAATATAATTTACTTGCACGTAAAGCTCGAATAAATTTTCAAATCAGCGCTGTGGTTTTAGAACGATAACTTTACAACTCCAGACGCAGACCAAGAAAACACCTGTTTCCGTAAATATGACTTTCAAGCTCAGCCAAGGTCAAACTGTAACTTAGCTTGCCACTATACGGCGGCTGCCGCCTACGCCGCGCGGGCGCCCGTAGTTTCAAAGCGATCTGCGATGTGCACAAATTGCGCCAAGTGCTCGTACTTTCGTATGCGCTGTGCTTTCGATGCGTAGTTGGCGTTGAAACGAGACGCCGCGTGGCGGTCAATTCGCTTGCTGCTGTTGCCGCGCCGAGCAGCGCCTGTGTTTTCTTGTAGTACAAGTGTATATAGATGCGGTTGTTGCTGATGGAGCCGAGCGGCGCCTGTGTCCTTTGCCAAAGCAAGCAAAGCCGTGCTAATGCTCTACAAACCTGGTTTAACCGCGGTCGTCCCCGTCACAAGCAGAAACTTGCGATTCGTTCCTGAGGTAAATATTCGGAAAACTTACTCAATGGCTTCTCAAAGAAATTAAATTAAGTTATGGGGTTTTACGTGCCAAAGCCACTTTCTGATTATGAGGCACGCCGCAGTGCGGGACTCCGGAAATTTCGACCACCTCGGGTTCTTTAACGTGCACTTAAGTAAACGGGTGTTTTCGCATTTCGCCCCCATTGAAATGCGGCCGCCGTGGCGGTCAATGTCTTCTGAGTTTTCGCATCGAGCTTCTAAAAGGTCTTTGAATTGCAGTACAATTCGTCATGTTCGCTGAGTACGTCGGCAATTACGCGTGTCACATATGCGTTACAACATGGAAGACACGTGCTGCTCGTCGAAGCTCACTATCTATACCTTCATTCACGCATCTATACACGCTGTCACGGTTGCGTCAGCGTTGATTTCTCACTGCGAGTGTGCGAATTGATATGAGAGAGTTTTATAATAGGGGCTCCAAACGTTTTGGGGCCCAAGAGAAATAGCGTCGCAGCCACTGCGCATGCGCGAGACACAAACTGCGTTTGGGTTTTGCGATGGGCACGCTATTTCACTGATTTAGCGGGAGCCCCAAAAGTTGCCCTAAAAGATTTTCGTAGACAAACATGGCGGCACCCATCGAAGCGACGGCTCTAACCTAGCACCAAACTGGGTGCGATTAGGGGTAACGCGTGAAGTTCGCAAGCTAGAATAAGTGACGGCGGTTATCGCTTTCTCTCAACTAGCGTGTGGTAGGAAGATTGATTCATTAGACGCCGCTGATTGCGAAATCGATTGTGGATTTTACGGCTCGTAAGCCTAACGCCGCTTCTCTTGGCTGGTGAAGGCACGTAAAGTTGGTTACTAAAAATTAGGTGCAACTAATTGTTTGCTGCTTGAAGAATAACCTCTAACTTGTAATTAAACACTAATACACGCAAGTTAAAATAACTATTGTTACCATAAAATGGTATATTTAATTTAATTATTTCTAATAGCTTTTCTTTGACGCTGTAGTGGCTCTGTCAGCGCAAGGTGCACGTTAAAGAACCCCAGGTGGTCGAAATTTCCGGAGTCCCCCACTATTGCTTGCCTCAAAATCCGAAAATGGTTTTGGCAAGTAAAACCCCTTAATTTAATTTTGTCAGTGCAAGACGCTATACGCAGACGCAAAACCCTGTTCTAAATCTTTTCACTTCTGCGAGCCCCAACGCTAACATCTGCGAAGCTCTTTGGAGCCCCAAATTATTGGAGCCCCTATTCTATAACTCTGTATTATGGGAGATAGACCACGCGTGAAGGCAAGGTTTATCGATCGGCGAGATTCTATTGCCTGGACTTAGTGGTTCCTTACGCTTATTTCGTTCACCGCTACGGACATCCACACGATGTGACGAGAAAACTGTTTTTCCCGCTAGGCAAGTGAATCTGCAGCATCACCATGCTGCGGAATAGCTCCAGTTTGCTGTTCGGAGCACTGCTTATCTATCGCAGTTCTTGATTTTGGCACCCGTAAGTTGAGCACTTCGCCCTTTACAGGCGAAACAGAGAGAAGCACATCCCAAGAAAATTAGCGATTGTGTGAACGAAGAGCATTAAGCATCACAAATTAAATTACTGGAAAAAGTAAGGAAAACGAATGGTTACCTCAGTTGAAATACACAACAAAAATTTCTGTTAGTAGGTTGTTGTGTCGTGGTTTCATCCTGTTGTGTAGTATTCTGCAGTATTTTAGTTGTGTTTTATTGTTCTGTTGCACTCTGCAATATTTGGCGAAATTTCCTTCCATCAACCTTTTGTTCTGTTCTAACATTACTGTGAAGAAATGTCCGTTCACTCTCTTTCTTATTCGGCCATCTGTATCTCAGCACTGCTCTGTTCTTTTCACCATAGAGCATGCGCCTCTACTCTGCACAATAATATATCATTGCGCATATGTTGCTTTGATAGATAGGTTATTTTTGTCTCGCGAACTCACTGTCCGTAGACACAAAAAAGAATAAAGCGATAGGCAAACAATGCTTTCCTTTTTTATCTTCCGATTCCGCCGATAACGATAACCAAGCAGTGAAATAAAAACGGCCCAAACGCACCCTTCATCGTGTTGCTGCATGACCATTGAGCTTCAGTCATCATTTAAGGGCTGCTTGAGTATTTTTCGCTGGGCGTTTGTGCTTGCGAACTAGCACTTACCCGAGTATGGCGACCTACGAGTACGCACTGACAGGCTTCGACGACTTTCTCGAACGGAGGCGCTTCGCTTTCGTCGAGCCTATGCCCGCCACTCGTGTGTGCTTCCTCTGTGGTCTGGTGCCTTTCTTTACTCTGGTGTTGCCTTGTGGTCACGTGTTCTGCAAGCTCTGCAAAGGCCAGATCGAAAATGAAGCGATGTGCCCACAGTGCCCTTTCGACAGCTCGACGTTCTCTCACGCCAACATTGTGACGCTGAACTTCTCTCAGTGCGACGTGGAACAACGTCGCGTTCTATGCGTGGCAGGCGGTCCGAAGTGCGGCTTCAGAGGGACACTGTGCGAGTTGAGTCATCTGGCCGAATGCGACCGCGACGAAGTGATGTGTGCCAAGTGTCAGCGCTTCGTCCTTCGTAACGTTTTGGTCGACCACAATCGGCAATGCTCTAATGGAACCTTCCAATGTCAAGGGGCGAGAGGCACAGGGCCGCCTACTGCTGTCGAGAAACTGGCAGCCATCAAGAAGGACGTGGAAATTTTGCAACGACTGGCGTTGGAGTGAGACCCGAAGAAGGAGAGCACCTACGTCAGCATCACCAACTCTTTAATGGAACACGTGGCCGAGTTTGGTCGCGAGTTCCTACAGGTTCAAAAAAGAGTTGGTGGAGAGGAACGCCGCTCGCTCTTTCAAGCTTTGAAGAAGGTGCCAGTCGCCCCAGGACCATGCCGAGCTGCTTCTAAGTCTGGCATGGTTTTTACGACGTGTGTTTTTAGACATGTGCACACGATGCATAACTTGGTCAAAGCCGCAAAGAAGGAGCACAGTATAGCCAGCGGCCTCTGCACTCTTGGGGGCTATACATTTTGCGCCTGGTGCCGCTTCGACCTGAACCAAGGCGAAGATGTTCGCATAAGTTTTGTGCTGTCCTTGCGATGGAGTGAGGGCAACAACACCGTTGCTTGGCCATTTTCTAAGAAGGTCACTTTGACCCTCATTCACTCCGTGGATGCGGCAAAAGAAATCAGGCGGCCTCTTTTGGAGACGGAATATAAGACCAGCTCCAGGAAGCCTATTGCTGGTGTTTGCAACCCGGGATATAAGACAGCGTTTCTAGAATGGAAGTACATCCTACAGCTCGGTTACGCCAACAAAACGAATCTCTTCGTGAATGTAGAATTTGAGTAGCACGCACATATATTTTCTTTCGTTGTTTGACAATTTAAAGTTTTGTAATCAAGGTTCGATAAACGACCGTTACGAAGCACTGGGCTTGTTCTGGATAGTTCGTTCCCGTGTGTTTATTGCGCAATAAGATGGAGAAGACCAAACGGTAGTTTGGACTGCGGGGTGAATTATTAATATCACTTGATTTTATTATATCACTTGCGCACGTTCCCTGAATGACCTTTGAAGGGAACGCGAGCAAAAATTAAAGAAAAAAGAAGGATAAGGGTGTACACACGGTGGCTCATATTACCGCGTGTGGTTGTGACAATCGATTTTCTGAGACTACTATTCTGGGCAGGGGCGGCAACGCCTCTTCCAGGCTTGCACTTGAGGCCTTATTTATCAAGAATAACAGATATAGGTGTACAAATGAGCCTTCTTTCTCATTCCTAGATGCCGAATTTGACTTGCGCAACTGCCTTTGATGTGCATGTGCCTGTTCCTATTTGCTTGGTATGCGCATGCGTGACAAGAGGATATATATGTACGATTCTATCCTTCCAATAAACAGTTGTGAGTAGCTCTGGTCTTTGTCCACCTTTCATGTCTGTTTTGTCGCGCTAATTTACTACTTCAATCATTAATTAAATTATGGGGTTTTACGTGCCAAAACCACTTTCTGATTATGAGGCATGCCGTAGTGGAGGACACCGGAAATTTAGACCAGCTGGGGCTCTTTAACGAGCACCTAAATTAAGTACACGGGTGTTTTCGCATTTCGCCCCCATCGAAATGCGGCCGCCGTGGACTACTTCAATTATGTCGGCTTGAACGTTAGGTGAAAATTCCATAAAGAGACGTGTTCAAGTGAGAGAACTTTGAAGGTGCGCGCCGAATGAATAATTGGAATGGAATGCCACAGTTAAAGCTTGACTAAGGGCTTGCTTGAAGGCTTGCCACTGAATACCATGGCTAAAACCTTCCGACAACGACAGTATCTGCAAAGTCTCCTTTGGTGTCCGAGTGTCCAGAGAGCACAGAGCTGAAGCTATATGTACGTTAGTCACCCAGTGCCGTAACAAACCTTAGAATTTAAAAGACCTAAAAATCGTTTGCCATGTTCTGACACACTAGCTGCCAGGTAGCGCAATAAAAGAAAGTTGCGGCCAACTTTTCAACTAAAACGCATGTCGAAAGCTCGGCGACTTTGATGGTAGCTTCCACAGGGTGCATAGCAACGGAAAAGCACAGGACGCAAGGAAGCGCCGTATATTTGTTGAGTCTTATGAGACATTCAAACAGTAACCACCACACAGACAGAAAGACAGGAGAAATGGGAAATGCAGGGAGGTTAACCTGATCGGTAGATCCGGTTTGCTACCCTACACTGGAGAGAGCGGGGAGGTAGGTAAAGCGATAGCAAAGTAGTCACCGCATACCGTCACCACACAGCACAGTACCACTTGCAGCCCTATAACTTGCAGTAGCACTTGCAGGATACAGCTTCTGGTCCAGTTCTGTTGCCCGTAAAAAGTGCAACAGTGCCCTCGTCGCCCTCCGCTGCGATGGCTTGTGATGACAGCATTGTTAAATAAGTTCCTCTGTTAGAGGCCTTTGGTCGAATCGCGCTATCACAATTTCGAGAGATCGTCTTTGTAAATTGTAGTGAGGAGGGAGGAGGAGGAAAGAGAAAAGCAGAAGGCAGGGAGGTTAACAAGAATAACGCCCTGTTGGATACCCTACACTGGGGGAATGGGAAAAGGGAAAACAAAGATGACAGGGGAAGAGAGGAGTGCGGACAGTCACATAGAAGGTGCGAATAGTCTTCTCGCTACCACAGTCATCACACGAGGCGTCGTTGGCCCATCCGATTCGGAATGCAAAGGACTTCGTCAAGGCCACTCCTAGACATATTACACAAAGCAGGGTAGCTCTAATGCAAAGACGTAGGTTGTGCAGCCGGTTCCTTTGAAAACTTCCTGCGGTCCACAAAGAGAACGTGATATCACGGGGGAGCATTCGAAGTTTTCGAGTGGCATCTGTCCTTGATAACAGTATCGGTTCCTCTTCATTGCCTTGAAGAGCCTACCGAGCAGCGCTATCGGCATGTTCGTTCTCTATGACACCGCAGTGACTTGGAAGCCACTGAAATGTCACGTGGTGTCCTTTCTCAAACAAGGTATGCATTAGTTCTCTAATCTCAAATACCAGTTATTCGCGTGGTCTATGTCACAGGGCTGATAGAAAGACTGCAGTGCTACCTTTGGGTCACTGAATATTGAACACCTTCGAGATTGGTCTTGGCTGACGAGACGAAGTGCAGCGCGACGAGCTGAAAGTTCCGCAGCCATCGCTGTCGTTGGGTAACATGTCTTGAAACTGATGGTGGTGGCTTTCGCTGGGAAATTCACGGCTCCAGAGGAACACTGGAGAGTTGCCGATCCATCAGTATAAATATGTACGTGGTAGGTGTACCTCTCGTGCAAAAGGAGGAAAGTTAGTTGTTTAAGAGCAGGTGATGACAGCTTTTTTCCTGATTCCTGATATGGTGAGGTGCACTGTAGGTCGAGCCAAACACCATTGAGGAATCGATGGCTTAGTTGCGGGGGTGAAGCCTGATGGAAGGCGGGTGTAATAATCCGAAATGGTAGTACAAAACGGTGCCTGCGGCCTTTCTGACGGTAGTGTTGCCAGACAGTGGGAACGGGCACGGGCAACGTGCCTAATGCGCACTCTTATCACTTCCAGGGCAATGTGTGTTTGTATGGGTTGGTCCCGGGCGAGTGCCATAGTCGCCACTGTCGATGTGCATTTTGGCCAACCAAGACAAACCCTGAGAGCCCTAGCTTGAACAGCCTGTAGAGCACGAAGATTTGTCTGGCAAGTGTTGGTCAGTACGGGTGAACTGTAGCACAAGAAGCCCAGAAAAAGAGCCCTTTACAATTCTAACATTGTATAAACTGACATTCCCCAAGTTTTTCCGCCCAGAAACTTGAAAAGCTGAGAGATTGCTGTCATACTTGCGGTTAAAGCGCGAAGATGGCCTGTCTGACCTCGGCAAAGGAGAAGTCTTCGTCCAGCTCGGGGCGTGGAGGTGCAAACCCCTCGCCCCCCGGGCCGGTCCGACACGGCCCTGTAGCCCTGGAGTGAGGCGGCGGAGATTAATGTTTCCTAGAGAGCAATCACCAGAGGTTTCGCAGCGAAATACCTGAAAAACTGCGGCAGAGGGATTTTTTGGTACAATACCCTCTGCAGTTCCATTGCCAAATGCGAAATCTTTCTTTGGATCTATCCATTATGGCTGACCTGACGGACTACCACTTAACGGGGCAGTTAGGGCAGCGCAAAGACTGGGACCTCCTGTCGCCGCGCTGGTGGGATAATGAAGTCTAGCTTCCTTTAGTATGGTGCGAACGGTTAGCGGTTGTACGACGGAGGCGGATGAAGCCATTCGCGCCTCATTGGCGTCGGTGCGATCTTCGAGAGCTCCAAGACCCCTGTTGGGGTCCCGAGCGCAACTTGAATTTGGCGGACTTTATCACTGAGGCAAGCCACGTTAGCGGTGACCTGTTTGAGGCCGTCTGCCAGCTCAATGAGACTTTGCTTAATCTCGCTGCCTTGTGTGGAGAACTACTGCCCTGCGTTTGGACGACGTCGCAGTACCGTCTGCCGGAGCTAGGATTGGAGTCTTGGTGGCCATGACTGACGCACCGTTACCTGACACAATCGAAACGAGTTTCCTGATCTCTGCCAGTTCGTTAACTAGCCTTTGAATGCGACAGCGTTAAGGAGCTCGTGTCGCAGAAAAGCCGGTGTCGTCGGCGTCGGCGGCGTTGGCCGTGAGCGATAAATCCCAGAAGGCACTTTATAAATAAAAAGCATCTTGCAAGATGAGCTGCTGGGAATCGAACCAGAGTCTCCGGAGTGTGAGAAGGAGACGCTAACACTCAGCCACGAGTTCGTTCCTTCAAAATGGGACAAAATCTCCTCTACTGAATGCGGTGTTGCTTAGAAACGTGCCGCAGGAAGGTATACTGCGGTGTATATCGGTAATTAGGACCGTGTAACTTACAGCAGTCGCCGTTTCACGAGTAGCGAAGTACGTTTCCGCTACACTTCTGCGCTCTGCGCACACGCAGAGCCATCTTGCGGCAAACACAGAAGACCCCCTCCTCGCAATGTACGGCGCTGCCCGACACGTGGCGCGCCACTCGCCCTATGATCGCGTCCGCCTTCATGGCGCGTCGGGGCCCGGCTATCAGGTCTGTCACGTAGTATCACTGTACTATCACTGTCACGTAGTATTGACAGTGAAGAAAGCAGCAAAACTGGGAATGACGTAACAAGCGTTTTATTTGGCGAAGTTGTGCCGTCAAAAAACAGGCTACACTCAAAAAACGGCGACAGCGGCGCGCATAGCCGGCGATCGTCAAAAATTTGATCAGCAGGTCAAGGGCGTCAGCTTTTGTACAAGAGCCATCGAACGCTCTGGTGCCCGCGTGTCTTCCAGAAAGTTCTACACCATTCGCGTCGCGCATACATGCAATCCAATTACACAAGGTTTGAAGACAACCCAGAGAGCGGCTAGAACCATCGATAACATTTCAGGAACTTCCGATATATGCAGGCGCGCCCTGCGCTGAGCGATAACATTTGTTAACGTGCGTCCTCACTTGTGGAAATTAGCGCGCACAAGGCGGCGCGCCTACAAACGCGCGCCGCGTTTTTAAGGCCCTCCACTGCGCGTTCGCGGTCGCGGAGGGCGGCGTACAGGCGGGAATTCTCGCACTCTGGAGATTCATCGGGAGCCTACGAGAATTCCCGCGCGTTTCAGCCGTTGTTACTCCCCGGCTGCTGGGACACGGCGCGCGCTCCGGTCGGGCTCGCCGGCGAGAGCATTAGAGACTGTCCGGTATTCAGACCAAGCGCGGTCGGTTTGCCGGTTTAGCGGGGGCGTAAACGTGAGCGGCCAGATTTGGTGGCGCCAGCTGGTAGCGCAAAGCTCAACCACACAAACACAGAGCTAATTATTATATTCTGCTTAGTTGCTGGTGTAAATTTTCGACATTGGTGTAACCGTGTTCACAATTACGCCACTGTCAAAAATTTGCACCAGTAGCGAAGCAGGATATAGTGGGTTACTGTAGTTTTAGCTCTGTGTTTGTCTGGTTGAACTCTACACTACCAGCCGGCTGCACTGCTGTGGCCGCTCACGTTTACGCCCTCGCAAATCCGGCACTCCGCCCAAACTGCTCCCGTCAACCAGAATGGACGTCCGCAAGCCAAGTTTCGTCCTAGACGCCAGCGCTCGTTTCTCTCCGGGCGGAACGATTTCACCTCCAACGGGTGTATGTTTCCGCCGCCGCTTCCCTTCACGACCGCGCCCGCGTTCAGTTCGCGCTGCGCGCGAAACGTCTCGTTTCCGACGGCGCCTCATCGGATGACCGGAAATTCTTATTGTGTTGTTCATTGTCACGACAGCAATGTAAACACGAAAGGGTTGATGCCAGCTGTGAAATTCTGCCGATTCACAAGAAAATGGTACGAAAAAAGCAGACGACAGACATGGATTACTGCGGTGCGCCGAACGAAGTAAACAACTGGCAAACGAAGCGAGCTCGCTCATTGATCACTCCTGAGTGTATGACGATTTTTATATGTAACCCACATGAATTTAATAATTACTCGGTATATAATCCTTTTATCAATAAAAAACTTCATTTGTTCAACAAGCGCTAGTCCTGTCTTCCTTCTCGTGTTTCGTTTATGTGTACGCTGCCCGAACGAAACCACTTCTGTTGTATGCGCTAGCAGTGGCCGATGTTCACGCGTGCCGAGAAATTGAATATGTGCAAGATCCATTGAACATGACCGGAGTTCATTCCTGCATCACTACTGCACCGATCGATCGAGTTACTGGACGATAGAGGCCCGCGTCTTGGTCGTGCCGGCATTGCTGAAGCAGAAATGATTACCAATTACCAAGACCGATTTCAACTTCCTTCTCTTGAGCACTGTTAAAAAATGACCAAGCTATTTACATTGCTCTCTCTATTCTATATTGTAGGGGACGTACTAGTTAGAGTTGTGTGCACATGTCGCACTTGTGCTATGCAGCGATATATTTTGTTTTTTTCCAGACAGTGTCGATGGAAGTCCGTCGTCGCCATCAGAGACAACACGGATTCGTAGCAAACATTTTGTGAGAAATTGCGAAAATTATTTTTATTCTTTATCAAACGTTGTGCGACGCCAAACTCTGAGCCTTCATTGGCGATAATGGAGTTCCACAAACTTCTTTTGACAGCACGCTTCGTTTGTTCTTTCGAAAGGCCGGGGTACTGAGCGCGTGCACTTATACTTCTTCACTGTGTGTGCTACCGTAATAAGAAGCGGCAAGACACACCAAGATGTGCGCGCAACGTGTTCAGTATTTATTTGACTCGAAAGGAAAACAAAGCACTCAACAATGATAACTATGGGGGCCGAACACGATGAAACAAACGAATACAAATAAAGGAATGTTTTAGGTTAAGACAATGAGCTGGAAGTGCTTTTTCTCGATAATCATTCCCTACACCAGACAGACCCTGCCCGCCGGCGGGGAATTGGACACGTCACGCTTCGAACTTCAATTAGTATCTCGTCATGTCCCCAGCGGCAGCAATGACAGCGCTCACCGTGGAAGGCATTGAAGTGTAGAGTGGCTTGATCAGCGATGTGTTCATTCGCAGCACGTCTCAGTCGCTGACGATGGTGGATCGAAGCGTATCCTCGGGCGACTGATAGAGGTGATGGTGCGCCAGCGATACTTTCAACGAGCCCCAGAAATTTCAAATGATGTTGGCGCCCGAGAATTGAGGCAGCCACTCCATGAGAGTGAAGGTGCGCTCTTTTAGCAGTTCTTGCACAACACGAGCAGTGTGGATCGGTGGCCTATCGAGTTAAAATATATTGTCGCCTTCCAGGAACGGGCTGTCAAGAACGTATGGAATCAGAACGTCGTCTATGACTGCCTTGCACCTTTCAGCGATGAACTTGCCTTTGAGGCGTGTCAGTGGGCCTCGCACAACGCTTAGTAAAAAATACCGGCTCATTTCACGCAGTAATGATGAGATCGGCGCAATGCAAATGACAGTAGAACGCTTCCCGACAATGCGGCCAGCGCGCGTCGCCATAGCAGACGACGCCGTTCAAGACCCTACCCCTCGAGCACCTGATCCTGCGCGAGCGGCTGCCGCCGCCTGGCTCAAGCGCTTGCCGCATCACGATGCAATGCGCTCCGAGTTTTCCCCTAAGTGTGAAACAGACTGTACATCGTCTTTCGAATAAAACGTCCACGCCCACACACGTAGGCACACACTGCGCGCGGTACGAAATGTGCCCAAACACGCGCAGTGCAAGAGGCAATCAAGGCGGTGCGAACGAGAGATGGGAGAGGCGAACCACCCGCTAGTTGAATTTTGCCCCGCATGCGGCGCTTTCAACGCCGGCGCAGCAGCGCCACTCGCGGTGCCGTTCTTGTCTATAGCGGACAGGCTAAAAGTCTCTAATGAGTTCACTGCCCACGCGACGACTTCGGCGCCTGTGATTGGCTCGCTCGGGCTTGCGGAAACGTGGCGCCGCGAAAAAAAATGAGTTCTAGACGAATCCTTGCGCAGCACAGAGTTCTTGCCGCGAAAGCGCCGCTTTCTTAAGCGCGCCGTCTTGCGCGCGCTTATTTCCGCAAGTGAACATGTACCGTTAAACGGTCAAAAGCGCTCGCCCGGAAAAGTTAAACAAAGTCCACGTGTCAATGCCCCCTTCTGAAAAAGCATCGTCCCGATG
This sequence comes from Dermacentor albipictus, assembly GCF_038994185.2. Classification (NCBI taxonomy): domain Eukaryota; kingdom Metazoa; phylum Arthropoda; class Arachnida; order Ixodida; family Ixodidae; genus Dermacentor; species Dermacentor albipictus. The sequence goes on along the minus strand of NW_027225571.1, from coordinate 8,521,713 downwards.
CTACAAACAGGAGAGCGAAACACAAAAGGACACGGATCAGAGAAACAAAATCCATAGTTACACAGTCTAAAAAAGAAAGTCCAAAGATCAGCTCACCAAAGTCCCGAAGTTCGTTATTGCTGGTAGAACGGCTTAGGTCAAACAATGTGAACTTTTTCAGGTCATGAGCGGCGCCGCCGTGATAGCGAAATGCCGTCTTGCAGGACCTCATAGTCGAGTGCACCAATGCATCGGAAGATTTTGTAGGGTCCGAAATAACGGCGTAACAGCTTCTCGCTAAGTCCTCGTCGGCGTATTGGGGTCCAGACCCAAACACTGTCGCCGGGCTGGTACTTGACGTAGCGGCATCGAAGGTTGTAGTTTCGGCAGTTGGTCCTCTGCCGATTCTCGATCCGCAGGCGGGCGAGCTGTCGGGCTTCTTCAGCGCGATGGAGATATCTGGCGACGTCAAGATTCTCTTCGTCGGAAACCTGCGTTGGCATAGCGTCGAGAGCCGTTGGGTTCCTGCGTAAACCAGCTTGAACGGCGTGATCTGAGTTGTTTCTTGCACTGCTGAGTTGTAAGCGAGTGCTACGTACGGCAGTATAGCATCCCACGTCTTGTTTTCAACGTCGACGTACATTACTAGCATGTCTGCGAGGGTCTTATTAGGGCGCTCCGTAAGACCATTCCTCTGCGGATGGTAGGCAGTTGTCCTTCTGTGGCTTGTCTAGCTGTATTGCAGAATCGCCTGGGTGAGCTCCGGTGTCCTCGGGGCTTGGGTGAGCCTCGGTGCCGTCCTCTGGACTAGGACGGCACCGAGGCCTAGGCTACTGGCGTCAGCGTGGATTCCCGTATGGGCGTCCTCGTCGAAGTGCGCAAATACCGGTGGCGACTGCAGGCGTCGTTTGAGACCTTGAAATGCGTCGGCCTGTGGCGTTTCCCACTTCAACTCTACGTCACATTTAGTTAAATGTGTCAGCGGCTCAGGGATGCGTGAAAACTCCTTGACAAAGCGCGTGTAGTATGTACAAATGCCAAGGAATCTATGCATTGCCTTCTTCTCAATGGGCTGCGGGAACTTTGCGATGGCAGCTGTCTTCTGCAGGTCGGGGCGGACTCCAGATTTTTTGATGACGTTGCCTAGGAAAGGAAGGTTATCGTAAGCGAAGCGGCACTTTCCGGCTTCAGAGCGAGCCCTGATGACTTGAGGGCATCTTGTTCTGTGGTAAACCGCCTAAGGTGACCGTCAAAATTTCCAGCAAAGGCGACGACATCACCCAAGTAAACAAGACAGGTCTGCCCCTTCAATCCTGCTAACACCGTGTCCATCACACCCTGGAACGTTGCAGGTGTCGAGCACACTCCAAATTGCATAACCGTGAACTCATACAGGTCATCTGGCGTGATGAAGGCGGTCTTTTCGCGATCCCTTTCGTTCACTTCTATTTCCCAGTAGCCAGACTTGAGGTCCATCGACGAGAAGTATTTAGCATTGCAGAGCCGATTCAATGCGTCGTCTATCCGTGGTAGGGAGTATACATCCTCCTTCGTCATCTTGTTCAGTTGACGATAATCGACACAGAAAGGTAGGGTTCCGTCCTTTTTCTTCACGAACACTACATGAGATGCGTACGGGATTTTCGACGGCTGGATGATGTCTTCCTGCGGCATTTCATCGACTTGTTGCCTAGTGCGCGTTCTCGGGTTGAAACTCGATAAGGGCTCTGCCGGAGTGGTCGAGCGTACTCTTCGGCTATTATGCGATGCTTTGCAACTGGTGTTTGTTGAACCCTCGATGACGTCGAAAAGCAGTCTTTGTATGGTCGTAGAAGACTTCTGAGCTGTTATTGTTTACTAAGGAGGGGACTTGGAGTTATGTATAAGTCTGGTTCGGGAACTATGGTCATCGGAGTAAATGCGGCAGAATCTGAGAGGACAGAGGCATTGCTGGTTTCCACAATTTCCTCGATGTACGCGATCGTCGGACCCCTGTTGATGTGCTTGAACTCCTGGATGAAGTTTGTCAGCATCACTTTCGCTTTCCCTCCATGCAGTCGAACGATCACTCTTGCGACCCTAATTTCACCGTTGAGCAGTAGACATTGGTCGCCCTCGATGACGCCTTCTACGTCTGTGGGTGTTTTGGTGCCAACGGAAATAACAATGCTGGATTAAGGCCGGACCGGATGCTCACCTAATCTTTGAGCACACTCAAGTCTTGGTGACTACGACAGCTCTCTGGTGGTATCGCTTGATCTTCCGACAGCTTTATCAACTTCGCCTTCAGTTCGATGATTGCGCCGTGTTGGTTCAGGAAGTCCATGCCGAAAATGTTTTCTTGTGAACATTGCCGAAGGATAACAAAGGTGGCAGGGTAAGTCGTCCAGTCATGAATGGTAATATGGCAATTGCGATGCACATTCCTGCCGGCATTATTAGATGTCCGAATTTGAGGGCCTTCCCATGCATTCTTAACTTTCTTCAACTGGGTGGTAAGGGGTCTAGTACTCATGACGGAGTAGCCGGCTCCTGTGCCAAGTTAGGCGGTGACTGCATGGTCATCGAGAAGCACGCCGAGGTCGGTGGTTCTTTGTCTTGCGTTGCAGTTAGGTCTCGGCGTCGGATCAATGCTGCGTCGTGTTGACATGTGGCTGGATCATGGCGTCGTCAGGTCTTCTTTTGTCTGCGTATTCTTCAAGGCTGCGTCGGGATGGCGGCGTCTCGTTGATATATCGTCGAGATCGTCTTTTCGGCATCTTCGTCGGCTGCGGAGGTTCTTCGTCAGTTCGACGAACAGCAACCGCACCTCGATCGGTTGCTGCTTTTAGTTTTCGGGATATGGCTTGGAGATCTTCCCTGGGCTGGGCCAGTGTACCGTCGGCATCGCGGGGACAGGTAGCGGCCTGGTGACGGTGAACGAGATGGTCGTCGAGGGCTCCACTGAGTGGCGGCGAGATAGTCGGCGATGTCACGTGGGCGTTCACCTTGCTGTGGTTGCGGTGCGTTGACGACGAACCCTCGCAGTCCCATCTCGCGGAAAGGACATCAGTGGTAGATGTGGCCGGCTTCTTCGCAATGATAGCAAAGCGAACGGTGGTCGGGAACGCGCCAGACGTCAGTCTTCCTTGCAATCTTACGTGGGGCGTTGGGTTGGCGTGCTGGCGGCGGTGGTGGTGGATGACGAAACTGTGGCGTTACCGGGGCCTGGCGCCGGCGCGGAGGAGGAACGTGACGGCGGTCTACGACAGCGTACGTCATCGCTTCTGGCTGAGACTGCGACGAGTGAGCTACTCCGAGTGATTGTTGGAGCTCCTCGCGTACGACGTCGGGAATCGAGGCCCCTTGAGGCTGTGATGAAGGAAACAGCTTCTGCAGCTCCTCCTGCACGACCGCTCTGATAGTCTCGCGCAGTTCGTCGGTGGCCAGCGATTGATCTCCGGCGTAGTTGAGTTTTTGCGGTGGTTGAATTGCCGGTTCCGCATTTCCAATGTCTTTTCGATGCTGGTATATACATGCTGGTACATGCGATACATACATGCGATACATGCTGGTAGCCTCGCGAAGAAACTCGTCGACGGTCTTCGGTAGGCTTCGTGCCATTCTAGTGAAAAGTTCCTCCTTCACACCACGCATCAGTAGGCGGACTTTCTTCTCATCGGGCATTTCCGAGACGGCGTGGCGGAATAGGCGGCTTACCTCCTCCGTGAAGATCGCGACGGTCTCATTGGGCAGTTGCACTCGCTTTTCTTGTAGAGCTTGGGCTCGTTCTCTGAGTACGACGCTTGTGAATGTCTGCAGGAAGTCGCTTCGGAACAGATCCCACATTGTTAAAATGGCTTCTCCATTCCCGAACCACGTCCTGGCGACGTCTTCCAATGCGAAAAAGAAATGTCTCAGCTTCTCGTCGGAGTCCCAGTTGTTGAAGGTCCCGGTTCGTTTGTAGATCTCCAGCCAGGCTTCTGGGTCTTCAGACGATGATTCATGGAAGGTTGGTGGTTCCCGAGGTTGTTGCAGCAGAATGGGGGACGCTGGGGCAGCCATTGGAGTTGCTGACTTGGGCTTGATCCTCCTGGTCTTTTCGGAAAGAGGTCCGAATTCCCGTAGCAGACCTTGCTGCCTACGGCTAGCTCCCTGCTCTTCGGCGACGTTGGCGTGGTCCTCGGGCTTCGGGCTTGGATCGCGGCTTTTTGGAGGCGTACGATACATGAACGCACTAGCACCTCCACCGGCTGTCACGTATTGACGGTGAAGAAAGCAAGAAAACTGGGAATGACGAAACAAGCGTTTTATTGGGCCAACCTGTGCCCTCAAATACGGATTACCCTCAAAGAACGGCAACATCAGCGAACACAATCGGCGATCGTCAAAAATCTGATCTTAGGGTCAAGCGGGTCAGCTTTATAAATGAGCCATCGAACGTTTCAGAGTAATCACTGGTGCCCACGTCTCTTCTAGAAAGTTCTACGACATTCGCGTCACCCATACATGCAATCAGATTGCACAAGGTTCGGCGCCAACCAGATAGCGGGTGGAACCATCGATGACATTGCAGAAAATTCCGATACATGCCGGCGCGTCCTGTGCTGCGCGATAACATTCGTAGGTGGTGAAAAGCGGTCACCCGGAAAAGATAAAGAAGTCCACGTGTCAATAATATATATGTGGCTTCCTCATGTATTTGTGGGAAATGTACTGGCTTTTATAGGTGCAGTGAACATTGAATAAAGAATGAAACAATTACTGTTATCATAAAACTGTACATTCCATAGTAGAAGTACACCAGCAACACAATGGATCCAAGAGTGCAAATCAATGCTGCCATTTTATTCCTTGCCACTGTGTATTCAGTTTTCATGCCAATGACTCTTCTAGATCGTTGAACAAGCTGCTCCAATGTTGCAAGTTTCACCCCAGAGATGGAAGGAGGATCTCCTGTCATTCTACTACTCTAAGACGTAATTTTGCTGTGGGGCTATGCTCGCATTCAAAAACAGCTGTATAATTCTAGATATGGCATAAATTCTTTCCATTTTATTCATTCTATAACGAAAATGGTACCCTGAGGCGCGTGGTCGACAGCGTACCGACGTCGCACCACACAGTCTTACAATTTTGTGCATGTAAATCTGAATGAACGCCCGCGATTTTGGCGGTTAGAGTGCAGGCTAATGCTTATTTCTCTCAAAACAAAAGACGCACAGCAGAGCCTTTCACTTAACGAAAAGGCGACAAGAAAATCGCCCCTCCAAACATTTCGTTTCTTCCTAGGTGGAAGCCAGCGTGATAAAAATTAGGAAGAAATTATGCACCGCCCTTCAAGGTACACAACAGCTCATATGACGAAACTTTCGGAGTACGTAGGAAAAGCAGACCCCACTCGGGCGTTCTGAACAGGTTTCGAGGCTCAAGCGGCGCCTTGAAAATTTTCTGTCGTCATGAGTCAGGCGCTGCAGTCTTCTCCGAGTTTCAAGACAAAGCATTTAAAGTGAAGAACGACGCACGCAGTAGCAGGAAACTACGCATACGTGCCCCCAGGCATTTTCCTTCCAACATGCCCACAAGACTGTGACGGCAGTCGCCATTAAAAGTTACCACGTACCAAACAACCTCCAATGGTCCGGCTACCATTTGGGCCTATTCCCCAAAGGCACCGCGCACAAGGCCCCGGTTAGCAGGAGGGACAGCTTCAGAGGAGGTTGGCTTGCCGAGGCTAGCGCAATCGCGTGACAGTGCCTCCTAGTCATGGAGGAAGGAAAAAACGGAGGAGGGGGCCCTGACGTTACTCTTTGTGAAGCTAAGTGAAGCCGGAAGTTGGCGTTTCTCCGCCATTATGTTGGGCCAGTTCCTCTCTTTTGTTTGTATTTCTCAAGAATCCACGCCATGCTGAGCGCAATCGGGCTGCTTCGACAAGCGCGCTCCGCAGCATACTAAACCAAAGGATGCAATCGCGTTGTCTCATCGCATTACCGTTGCCGAAGTCATGTTGGAAGAAGTTCATAATGAACTTCACAAATTGGTTCATGAGGTCCTATCTGTTGCTTTTACCGGCTTTTAAGAAAATAAACATGCTTTATCAGCCCAGCTAACTGAACTGTTCTCATATAAACCGCAGGTACCGGCCGCTGCCGAGTTCTTGCTGCTTTCTTTTTTAAAAAAGATCACCTTTACCGCTTTCTCCGACTTGCTTTCCTCTGGTTGGACTACCTGCGGCTCTCAGAGGCACTTGCGAGCTGTAGACATCTGGCTATACGAATAAAAGAAAAGTACGCATTCTCACTGCCCTGTAAGAATGCATTGGAGACACGTAAGACACACCAATCCATATGCGATCGATCTGGAGTTTATGAGCACAAACACATATTCTCGCTGTGGCTTGAGGAATCGTCGCGCTTTATTGCACAAATTTCGGGTGGCCGTGCACCACTACAACAGCGCACCAGCGAGGAGGCAGAATGTCATTTCTGACTCTGCGTTTTGATTCACTGACTGTGGCCTGAGGTGCCGTCTTTCCACGGTAACTAAAACTTCACGAGAGCAAAGTTTTGTGATAGCCAGCGCATGGTGCAGAACAATACGCACGTAGACCCGGTCTACGTGCGACCATTGGACAGCCGTTGAATGTGTTCGTAGGTGTACGTTCTGTGGAGCCTTGCTCACTCTTGCAGCGCATCCGCTCACCTTAACTCCCCTGCGCTGATCTCGCGCACAGATAAAATTCGCCTACAGTAGGGATGATTCGTTCCTTAAGACAAAGCAGCCGCTTCTTTCCCGTCTTCCCGGATGAAGCGTCGACTGGCCGGCGCACGGTGCTGAGGGCAGTCAAATGCACATATTTTGCGCAACGCTCTATCAGCACGTGTTTTGTGGTACAACTGTGCAGGTGTGTATGAACCTCGCAGGCGCTCTGGTTAAAAGACTTAGTGCTGTCGCGAATACTGCGAGAAACAAGCAAGAGTTAAGCAACGTGTGTTTTAATGGACACGAAAGCAAGTTGTTACTTAAGACGAATGTTCTAAAACCAAGAATATCCATTGTTGCATAACGTACGTTCTACGTACCGCAAATGCACCATGCGCAGTCAAAAGCAGGAAAGCACCTGCAAGGCGTTCATTGTAGAGATACTGAAACGCATCGGTTTCGGCCTGCGACGGCCCGTTAGCATGATTCCGCCGAAGAGGGCAAAATTTCCCGCGGATATTTCTTTGTCCGTTGCCCATGCCGTGGCGCGGTATATTCTGTGCAGCATCGCATGCGCGTTCATTTCACGAGCTTTAGTTGCTCCTGTCGCACCTGGCCACAGCAACATCAGGGAGAGCACGGTCCAGATTACACAGTGCAACAAACGCAAACCTGCCCACACAACGCTTTTGCCACGGTACTAAACCTACGGAGCAAGACGTGTGAGCGCGCACAACCATAACAAAGCGCTATTGTGGCCCGAGAACATGGCCGCTACACAAAGAGAAAGCAAAAAAGGCAGAAACTACCACGTCGCTTCTTCCACACTTTTCTGCTAGCTCGTGGAGGGTGTTGGGCCTCTGTTCAGTTTTTTCCTTCCTCCATGCTGCCGAAGTACAGCGCCCCTTCTTCCTCCCCTTCCTCCAGGTTCCGTGCGCGCGACGGAAGACGGCGCGCTTCCTCCCCACTTTCCTCCTTCCCTTGAGCGCGCGAGATTGAGCCGAGATCGTCGGTTCCCCTTGCGCCCAGTCGCAAAATACGCAGTTGCTGCCTAAGTACAACGCCCCTCCCTAACTCTCCTCCCACCGGTTCCTTGCGCGCGACGGAAGACGGCGCGCTTCCTCCCCGCTTTCCTTCTTAAGCGCAATCGTGAAATACGCAGTTGCAGCTGAAGAACAACGCTTCGCCCCTACCTTCCGTCCCCTCACGGCCTTTCGCGCGCCAGATTACGGACTCTCGCGCGTCATCCCCTCGCCCGCTTTGGCGCGGTGATGGTGTGGTCGCCCTTGGAATGCATATGGAATGTCACGGCGACGCCGACGACAAAAATGCGCTTAGAGTGTCCATATAATTGAAATCGAAATAATAAGAAAATAAATACTGTTTAAACAAATTAGAATACGAGTAGTCTCATTTCTCACAACGGCCATTGCCAAAGTCATGTTTTTACACTTAGTTCACGTGGGTGGTCCACCCGACTTTGTAGGCTCTCGACGTTCGCTCTTCGTATCCATCGTATAGCTAGCTAGCATAACCTAGTGTTGATGAAATCAAGATCACACCGACTGAGAACAAAAAAAGCAAGGTGAAAAAATTAAAGACGCTTCGGCTCACACACAGGAGCCTTTTTCACAGCCTCGTCTTTTGATTTTTCATAAAATCCCTTTTTTTAGTTCCTGGTAGGGGTTTTCTGTTTTTCATCATGTGTCTTACCGACCAGAGGGTATTCTGTCAAACCCTGGATTTCATAACCGAGGGTTCCGTGTCTTCGGGACTTCTCTTCCCGGAATTCGGCGTCCTTATTCGGTGTTTACTTGTGCACCCTACAGTTAGGTTTTTTCCAGTGAATATAGCCTTTTCGAGTAACATTCGGCACCCTTTTTTTTTTCGGTGGGATTTGGCACATATAGCTTACTGTTTTCTTTTTTACGAGGAATACTGGGAAATAATGTTAAATCATTTTATTAGTTTTCTTGATGCTGAAGCGTGATTTATCACTGCAAATCCAAGTCTTCAACCCTATTTGTAGCCAATATAAAGGGAAAAAAACAGTTTGAGCGTGAGTGCGTGAGAATCGAACGGAAAGAGAATAGTTTATTCGTAACATTATGCAGGTACAGAGGTCCAGCGAGAAATAGTGCGACCTCACGTTAGCATCATCCAAGTTGTGCAGCTCAACCATCACAGTGACTGCACCGCGAACACTGCGAGAACGAGGGGGAGGGCTCTGCCACCCACTGTCCCCGCCCCCTACCCCTCTTCACCCTTCCCCCGTTTTCAAAGCAGTGGTAGGCAGAATGTACGCAAATTGTGAGGCCGTGCGAATATCTGAAATTTCTAATACGTATTCATATTCGCTTCAATAATGCACTGATCGAAATTGTTGCATAATGGTTTCTGTTCGAATATGATATTGCGATGAGGTTTATTCTCGTTCACGACGTTGTGGAACGCTAGGCAAAACAAGGCACTGCAAGGGCTGTCCGAAGCACGGGGTCGCTCGAGATCACGGCACGGCCCTTCGTCTTCCTCTTCAGACGGCACATACACAGGGGCGCGTCTGCTTCATTACAATGCCCCGGGAGCTAAGCGTAGCCATCCTGGCGACACAGGGCGCGGAGAAGATGAGCGGGTCGTAGTACGGTTTCAGGCGGTTGACATGTACTGTCTCTCGCCCACGACGACGCAGGTCTGGCGACACGGTGAGCGGCTCGACGATGTAGTTGACCGGTGAAGTGGCGTCGATTATACGGTATGGACCGTGATAACGCGCCAGGAGTTTGGAAGAAAGGCCAGGAATGTTGGCTGGTATCCAAAGCCACACAAGTGAACCAGGAACAAAGTTGGGCGGTGGTTGATGAGCACGGTCATGTCTTGTCTTTTGACGTTCTTGAGTCTCACTAGTCAGGGCACGTGCCAGCTGACGGCAATCTTCAGCATATTTGGCGACTTCGGAAAGCGGAGTATACTCTGTAGCGTCAGGTTGGTACGGCAGTATGGTGTCCAAAGGGCATGATGGCTCACGGCCATACACAAGGAAAAAGGGGGAAAAGCCGGTGGTCGCTTGCGTCGCGGTGTTGTACGCGAACGTAACAAAGGGGAGTACGGTGTCCCAGTTGGAGTGGTCGGATGAAATATACATCCGCAACATGTCGCCAAGTGTGCGATTGAAGCGCTCGGTAAGACCGTTGGTTTGGGGATGGTACGCGGTCGATTTGCGATGAATTATCCTGCACTCAGCGAGGTGGGCTTGGATGCCCTCCGACAGGAAGACACGGCCCCTATCACTCAGTAATTCTCGGGGAGCACCGTGGCGAAGGACAAAATTGCGAAGGATGAAAAAACCAACGTCACGGGCGGTCGCTGCTGGCAGTGCTGCAGTCTCAGCGTAGCGAGTAAGGTGATCTACGCCGACAATAATCCACCGATTTCCACGCCCGCTGCATGGAAACGGGCCGTAGAGGTCGATGCCGACGCGGTCGAACGGACGAGACGGGCATGGCAGCGGCTGCAACGGTCCTGTGAAACGCTGTGTAGGTGTTTTGCTTTGTTGGCATGTAGTGCAAGACTGAATGTACTTTTGCACAAAGTTGTACATGCCTCTCCAATAATAGCGCTGACGCAACCTTGTATAAGTTTTGAGGACGCCGGCATGAGCGCTTAGGGGGTCAGCGTGAAAAGACGCGCAGACGTCAGAGCGCATATGACGAGGTATAGCGAGGAGCCATTTGCGTCCTTCGGGCATGTAGTTTCGGCGACATAGAATGTTGTCCCGCACTGAGAAGTGGGTTGCTTGGCGACGCAGTGCTCGTGTCGAAGGGACATCAGACGGAGCAGCAAGGTAGTCGAGTAACATTGCAAGGGATGGGTCCTTGCGCTGCTCTGTGAGCATGTCAGGGATGGTGAACGGTGACAGGGTGGACGAGGAAGCTGACAACGACGCCAAATCAGGCGTCAGCGGGGAGCGAGAGAGCGCATCAGCGTCGGAGTGCTTGCGACCAGAGCGGTACATGACGCGGATGTCGTACTCTTGCAAGCGAAGCGCCCAACGTCCCAAGCGTCCAGACGGGTCTTTCAAGGAAGAAAGCCAACAAAGGGCATGGTGGTCAGTAACAACGGCGAAAGAACGGCCGTAAAGGTATGGGCGAAACTTGCTTAATGCCCAGATGATCGCTAGACACTCCTTTTCTGTGACGGAGTAATTTAATTCTGCTTTCTTTAGAGTACGGCTCGCATAAGCGACGACGTATTCATCATAGCCAGCTTTCCGTTGCGCTAAGACTGCGCCAAGGCCAACTCCGCTGGCGTCAGTATGGACTTCCGTGGGAGCATCAGGGTCGTAGTGGCGAAGAATCGGTGGTGAGGTCAACAAGTGGCGCAATTGCTGAAATGCTGCATCACATTCAGGTGACCATGCTGCTATGCCGTTACTGGCGGAGAGTAAACTTGTCAAAGGCGCCATGATGGATGCGAAATTGCGTACGAAGCTACGAAAATAAGAACATAAGCCAATAAAACTTCGGAGGGTTTTGATAGACGTGGGCCTTGGGAACTCTGCAACAGTGCGGAGCTTGTCTGGATCCCGGAGGACGCCGTCTTTTGAGATAACGTGACCCAATATGGTTAGCTGGCTTGCAGCAAAGCGGCACTTTTTGAGGTTAAGCTGTAGACCGGCAGAGGCGAGACAGGTCAGAATGTCATGCAGGCGAGCGAGGTGCGTCGGAAAATCGGTTGAGAAGACGACGATGTCGTCGAGGTAACATAAACAGGTCTTCCATTTGTGGCCACGAAGGATGGTGTCGATCATACGCTCAAAAGTAGCAGGCGCGTTGCACAACCCGAAGGGCATGACGTTAAATTCGTAGAGGCCATCGGGTGTAACGAATGCGGTTTTCGGACGGTCAGGCTTGGCCATGGGAACTTGCCAGTACCCGGAGCGCAGATCCAAGGAACTGAAGTATTCTGCGCCTTGTAAACAGTCGAGATCGTCATCGATTCGAGGCAGAGGATAAACGTCTTTCCTCGTTATCTTGTTTAGGCGTCTGTAGTCGACACAAAAGCGAATGGAGCCATCTTTTTTCCTCACCAATACGACAGGTGAAGACCAAGGACTTTGAGAGGGACGGATGACTTTACGTTGGAGCATGTCGTCCACGTGCTCCGTGATGATGCGGCGCTCTTCGGCAGAGACACGATACGGGCGCTGTCGCAAGGGGGAGTGGGAACCAGTGTCGATGATGTGAGAAACACCGGTGGCACGGCCCAGTGACGTCTGATGACAGTCGAAAGAAGAGACAAACTTGTGAAGGAGAGCGAGAAGTTGGCGGCGATGAGATGGGGAAAGTGCAGGGTCGATGGCCTTGTCAAAACCCACTGAAGGTGATGAGCCGGAGACCGAAGCGATGGCGTCAAGGTGACGGAGGGAGGCGGCAGGAACATCGAAGTCGTCGACGTAGTCGACCGCTTGAAAGTATCCTACCGTCTCTCCACGCAGTAGGCTGATCGGGTACTGGTAGTAGTTGGTGACCAGCATCACAGTTGAGCCAGAGGTTACAGTAAGCACGGCAAACGGAAGAACAATGCCCTTGCGTTGAGCAAACACATCGGACGGCGTGAACACTACGGTGGCGTCAGATGCGGAATCGGACGACAAGACAACAGCCATCGACGACTCAGGAGGTACGGTTGTGTCGGCATCAACAGTGAGTTTGTCGGCAAAGTGAGGAGAGCTTGTCGGCAGTGATTCACATAGTGGTAAAAGCGACACTTCTGCACGTGAACAGTCAATGACAGCATGATGACGTGACAGGAAATCCCAACCAATGATGAGGTCGTGAGAGCACGATGGTAGCACGAAACACTCGATTATGTACAGAACGTCGTTGATGACGACACGGGCCGTGCATACAGCTGAAGGGTGGATTCGCTGCGCGCTGGCAGTGGCGAGCACCAGGCCAGAGCGAGCTGTAGTCACTTTTCGTAGCTTGCGGCAAAGGCCCTCGTCAATGACGGAAACGGCTGCTCCGGTATCGACTAGTGCCACTGCTGGTACTCCCTCTACAAAAACGGTAATTACATTTTGCGGCGAAGATTGAGGTCTTGAGAAAATCGACGTATTTGCAGTTCTTGCCTCAGGAACTGCAGCAGTCAGTTTCCCTCTTCAGTGGGAACTCGACGATGCAGGGGCGAAATCGAACGCCGACGAGGGGACGGGGAACGCCGAGTTTCCAACCGGCGATCAGTGTCGAGGCGTCGTGGTGATAATGGAGGCGTGGCGGCGTATTGTGGTGCGTAGCGGGGCCTGGCAAAGCTGGTACACGCAGTTGAGGCGCGAAGGCGACAGAAGCGTGCCACATGGCCAGCAATGCCGCAGGCGAAGCAGATAGGCCGGTTGTCTTGAGTGCGCCACGTCTCGGTGGGACGAAAAAAGTGTGGTGACGGTCGGGCAACTTGAAATGAAGCCGGATTCATGGGCGATGGAAAGGAAGCGGTCTGCGCAGGTGGCCGTGCAACGACGGCTGCATAACTGAGCGGCAGCGACGTAGGGTGGTTGGCAAAGTTGGTATGGGCCAGCGGCACACTCATAGGGTTGGGTGGGGGGGGGGGGTTGTAGGAGCTGCAGGAAGCGCTTCAGATATGTGATTTCGGATGGCTTCCTGCAGCGATGGAGGCAAAGCTGCCGTAGGTGCGTCACTGTGAGGCAGCAGCGAGAGCTGCCTGGCCACCTCTTCACGGATAAAATCTTTGATATGCTGCGAGAGGGTCGAGTTGGTGAATTCGGTAGAAACCGCGATGCTGGAGACGGAATCGGCGTGCTGGATGTTCTGGCGGGCGATGGAACGTTGGCGGCGCAGCTCGTCAAAGCTCTGGCAGAGGTTAATGAGGACGGATACGCTAGTTGGGCCTTTGGCCAGCAACATCTGGAATGCGCTGTCCTCGATGCCCTTGAGGATGTGTTTGATCTTGTCATCCTCGGACATGCTGGGATTGACCCGCTTGCACAAATCGAGAACATCCTCGATGTAGCTGGGGAATGTTTCTCCAGGCTGCTGTGCGCGCTGGCGTAGACGCTGTTCAGCGCGTAGCGTACGCACAGCTGGGCGATCAAACACTTCTGCAAACAGAGTCTTAAAGGCGGACCAGCTTGTAAAGTCTGATTCGTGGTTGAAGAACCAAAGTTTGGCTACGTCGGCGAGGTAGAACGGCACGTTGGTCAGCTTAGACTGGTCATCCCATCGGTTATGGGCACTTACACGTTCGTACGAGGAGAGCCAGTCTTCCACGTCGTGTTCGGTGGTCCCACTGAAAATGGGTGGGTCGCGCTGACGAGGGACGCCGGCGCAGATGACAGTGGCAGCCGGTGGGGCGGGCAACGAGGTGGCGGGATCAGGCATAGTGCAAGGCGATCTTGTTGGCAGGGTTCGAGTGCGGAGCTCCAGGACGAGGCGAAGGATCTCAGCAACCTCCACCAAATGCGATGAGGTTTATTCTCGTTCACGACGTTGTGGAACGCTAGGCAAAACAAGGCACTACAAGGGCTGTCGGAAGCACGGGGTCGCTCGAGATCACGGCACGGCCCTTCGTCTTCCTCTTCAGACGGCACATACACAGGGGCGCGTCTGCTTCATTACAATATATTCTTTGGAATCAGTTCACAGCCGTTCCACTCGATTCATTTTCTCAAATTACTCCGGTTTCGCCAACGTCTACTGCATGAATCTAAAGCTTGATCGACCTATCCGACCTTTCTAAAAGATGTCGTATTTCCAGCATACGCTTGCACAAGGTATACCGCGCTAATAACCATTCGAAGAGGTCCCTTTTTTACATCTCTCAGCCTCTTGTCATTCCGCACTGATCACTGCATGGAAGTTGCGAGACCAACCTCTACTCTGAATCTTCTATTCCTAAACCAAGACATGACTGGACTCACCTTCTCGCATCGATCATCTTTATCATTTACCCTGAAATGTTCCACACTGCTGGCTGTGACCATGTGCTGCTTCCTCAGATATGTTTGTGTGTTCTGTATAACCACTCCCCTATGTAAGGCCTGAACGGCTTTGAGAGTAAAAAAAAAAAAACCTGTCAAAAGCAACAATTTGATTTTTGACGAAGTGGGATTCCTTAAAGTCTACATAAACCTGAGCACACGTGCGCTCTTCTTTTTTTTTTTTGCATTTTCGCCCCCATCGATATACAGCCGTCTTCACCGGGATCAAATCCGTGGTCGAACTCGAGCGTAACACCAAAACCACTGGGCTAACGCGGTAATTCTCAGGAGTAAACGAAATGAAATATTCTTATTTAAGTCTTGAAGGGGGGGGGTGGATACAGGTGAAAGTGAGGACATTGCAGAATTATTCTACTGCAAAAGAGCCACGGTTATTGCGCACAAGTCCCAGTTCCTCAGCGAACGCATGGCCCATAAAGAAAACTACTTCTGAATAATTTTAAGTCCTTCTATAAAAATGTCTGACTTTCAAGCGGTCTGTGAATGTACTGTGTGAATTCAGACAAAACAATTTATTGTTGGGCCAGTCTCACTATGTTTGATTCCCAATAAAAACCATGCGCGCTGCTGCACTATCATACGCTCCTTCTCGCGAGAACAGCACACTCCCTGTACAGCTGGTGGCGTGCTGTTCCCTTGTTTTATTACTGTCATTGCCGTGGTGCACCAGAGAACTGAAAGGTGTCTGTCATTTACAATGCATCAGTTGAGCGGACGTCCTGTTGTTAACGGAATTTCACTCATGTACGAAAGAACTGTGAGTTCGACAAGCGAATTTACGAATCAAATTGAATTGAATACGAATATTAGAAAAGACATTATCTTCGTATATCGAGTCGAATATTGTATGCTTCCTCATTTCTAAACAAAATGAAATATGATATAAAGTTCGCGGAGTCCGCTCGGTTAAAACATGAGACTCGTTCACTACAGGTAATATGCCCTTATTAACTAGACGTACCACAAACTGAGGAGCTCGTAAATGAGGAACAACTATAGTTTCGGTCATGTGGCGCACCATGATAATGAAAGCAATGAAGAAAGAAAACGGCAAGTTATCAAACGTCCGTAGACACCTTTATTCGTTGAAAGGGAGAACTACATTATTATGCAGAACCGCAGATGCTTTTAAGCGAATGCAAATATAGTTGGGCTTATCTTCTTTGCCTATGTTGAGGCCGCCTGAAAGCGAGGCCTAATTATGTAATTAGTTGAAAATATTGTGCAATAGTTGTTTGCCGCGTGCGTTTGCGTCAGAAACTGGTGCCTCTGCTCAACCACTGAGGCCCCATGCTGCAGAATCATTCGCAACCGGCCTCACTTGAATCGATCTCTTTCCGTTCTTTTCGAGCAGAAACGGATCCTGGGCGATTTTCAAAGTGAAATATCGAATTGAGCACGAATCGAATAGCAACGACAACTCGAGTCCTATTTAAAATTCTGAACACTAGCACGTTTCTAGGAGTAATGCAATTTTTTTTCATTATACAGACTCCACGGAAGCGTAGTATTTCAGCTAGTTTATAAATGAGGAAATATTTAGCATTCGCTTCGATATGGCGAAAGTTGTTTTTATTGAAAATTTGTATTCAATTCGGTTGGACCATTCCACTACAGACGAACACCCCAACGATTACGTAAAGATTGCTTGAGATGCAGAGCCTTACGCGCGAACGTGACATCATCACGCTCATTGCATGATCAGAGCGCCTGCGCGCTCGCATCTGCACTTCGTGATCGCCATCTTACGTCAGTTTGTTTTCACTGCCCGTTTTCGGTTATAACTGAATTCACGCACACAAAAAAGAAAAGAAATTGGGACTCTTTATGTTTGTTTAAACGGAATAGGCTGAACCTACATGTGTTTACTAAATCAAACACCAAGCGGACAATCATTGGAATGCCTGATATGTAAGGCGCACACAAATGCAGACACAAGCGTCCAGCAATTGTTCCCATGTTACTTTATATTATCATGTGCGAGCGGCAGGCACTGAGGGAGAGGATTGCGGCAGGCAGCAAATACGACGGGTGGAAATTTGGTTAAGAATTAACTTATGGTGTTTTACGTGCCAAAACCACTTTCTAATTATAAGGCACGCCGTAGTGGAGGACTCCGGAAATTTCGACCACATGGGGTTCTTTAATGTGCACCTAAATCTAAGTACACGGGTGCTTTCGCATTTCGCCCTCATCGAAATGTGGCCGCCGTGGCCGGGATTTGATCCCGCGACCTTGTGCTCAGCAGCCCAACACCATAGCCACTAAGCAACCGCGGCGGGTCGGAAATTTAGTTAGGTGAACCAATGCCCTCAGAGAAAAGTACAATTCAGTGCTCAGCAATAAGGCTGATGTTAATACAGGTCGTCGAATGACAGTGTTCCAGGCCATCTGCTCTTTGTAGTACCCGACTTTCTTGGACTGCGTGGACACCTTTTCCTTCGACAAATCTTGCCACAGATGCACGGCGGCTGGGTTCACGGAACGCTGTGGACATGCATCGGCAGGCGACGTTGACGTGCTACAACTCGGGGACTTCATATTCGTGTAAAAGTGATGGAAAAGAGATACGGACGCAAGGAAACCGCAAAGCACGGCATAGCTTGGAACGAAATCCATTCGACACGGCAACGATTTTCTTGATATTCAAATTATTATCTTGCATTAAGGAAGTGCAAGTGACTGTAACATTTTTATTTAACTTCCACAGGGCAAATGTAATTTGGGTAGGGAACTCCATGCAGGGGCGTAGCAAACAGGTACGACTCGCCTTGGCTGCACTGCTACAGAAAGTTGTCGCCAGGTATATTGTTGCCGGCGGCCACAGCATCTCCAGCCGCGTGGGCGATCTGCGCTTCCGAGGGTGGTGAGGTGGGGATGGCTACTCTTCTGCGCGGTGTCAGCTGCTGAGGTCACTCCACGGCCGGCGTGTGTGACGGGAATCATTGCTCCTGCAAGGGGCGGTGACGAGCGGCTTCGAGTAAGGCTCGATGTGAGGCTCCCTTGGGTGTTGACGGCGCTGACACTGGTGGCGCAGTTTTGGCGCGACGAAGGGCCGCTCTCGTCACTCGTGGAACCAAAGCGTGCGAAGAAAAGCGTAGTGCCGCGCAAGACGGGCTGTGCGCCGACGATAGCTCAAGTATGGCGCCAGGGCAGCGCGCGTCGTCTGCGTGGAAACAAAGCGCTGCATGAGCTGTACCTGCATAGCAGCTGCTGTGAATCACGCCCACGCGTCACCCACGCGCTGTCGCTCGCGATCTCCCAATGAGCGAGGCAGTTGCAGCACACTTTTCTTTGTTGGGAATGTGCAGCACAAGACAGATCGTCCGCGTCAGCTTAGATGTCGCGAAATGAAGACACGCATACAGCTGCGCTCAAATTTCGCATTAGGGAGTGTCGTAATGGTCGGTTAATTTTTTCAGAACTGTGCAAGCGCAAGGAATACAGATGAAAAAAGGCACACACGCACACAGGCACTGTGTGTGCCTGTGTGCCTGTGCGTGTGTGCACACACGCACACAGGCACTGTGTGTGTGCGTGTGTGCGTGTGTGCACGTGCGTGTGCGTGTGTTTATAGTGACTGCCGCAGTGCCGTCATTACAGCTTCGTCATCCAACCGCTGTCTTGCCATCGTCATCACGCCATCATCGTCGCACAGTCCATGTCATCCCATCGTCGTCACGCTAACGTCGTCATACAGTCGTTTTCATCCCATTGCTATCATGCCTTTGTCGTGCCGCTACCGTTGTAGCATCATCCTGATTTTAGAAACGTTACCCAATTGTCATCATGCCGTCATCGTCTATCGGCTTCATAGTTCCATAAACGCCGTTCATTCTTCATCACTCTATCGTAATCATGCTGTTTTCATTCAATCGGAATCATGCCGCTGTGGTCAGGCCATCGTCGATCACCATTGTGAAGTTGTTGGGACGGAAACTTGAAGGCGGCGTCGCCCCTTGTCTTTGCGTCTTTCCAGGCTTTCGAAGCCTCCCCTCACGGCAAGAGTTTTCTTTTTTGGTATTGTGGAAATATAATTTACTTGCACGTAAAGCTCGAATAAATTTTCAAATCAGCGCTGTTGTTTTAGAACGATAACTTTACAACTCCAGGCACAGACCAAGAAAACACCTGTTTCCGTAAATATGACTTTCAAGCTCAGCCAAGGTCAAACTGTAACTTAGCTTGCCACTATACGGCGGCTGCCGCCTACGCCGCGCGGGCGCCCGTAGTTTCAAAGCGATCTGCGATGTGCACAAATTGCGCCAAGTGCTCGTACTTTCGTATGCGCTGTGCTTTCGATGCGTAGTTGGCGTTGAAACGAGACGCCGCGTGGCGGTCAATTCGCTTGCTGCTGTTGCCGCGCCGAGCAGCGCCTGTGTTTTCTTGTAGTACAAGTGTATATAGATGCGGTTGTTGCTGATGGAGCCGAGCGGCGCCTGTGTCCTTTGCCAAAGCAAGCAAAGCCGTGCTAATGCTCTACAAACCTGGTTTAACCGCGGTCGTCCCCGTCACAAGTAGAAACTTGCGATTCGTTCCTGAGGTAAATATTCGGAAAACTTACTCAATGGCTTCTAAAGAAATTAAATTAAGTTATGGGGCTTTACGTGCCAAAGCCACTTTCTGATTATGAGGCACGCCGCAGTGCGGGACTCCGGAAATTTCGACCACCTCGGGTTCTTTAACGTGCACTTAAGTAAACGGGTGTTTTCGCATTTCGCCCCCATTGAAATGCGGCCGCCGTGGCCGTCAATGTCTTCTGAGTTTTCGCATCGAGCTTCTAAAAGTACTTTGAATTGCAGTACAATTCGTCATGTTCGCTGAGTACGTCAGCAATTACGCGTGTCACATATGCGTTACAACATGGAAGACACGTGCTGCTCGTCGAAGCTCACTATCTATACCTTCATTCACGCATCTATACACGCTGTCACGGTTGCGTCAGCGTTGATTTCTCACTGCGAGTGTGCGAATAGATATGAGAGAGTTTTATAATAGGGGCTCCAAACGTTTTGGGGCCCAAGAGAAATAGCGTCGCAGCCACTGCGCATGCGCGAGACACAAACTGCGTTTGGGTTTTGCGTTGGGCACGCTATTTCACTGATTTAGCGGGAGCCCCAAAAGTTGCCCTAAAAGATTTTCGTAGACAAACATGGCGGCACCCATCGAAGCGACGACTCTAACCTAGCACCAAACTGGGTGCGATTAGGGGTAACGCGTGAAGTTCGCAAGCTAGAATAAGTGACGGCGGTTATCGCTTTCTCTCAACTAGCGTGTGGTAGGAAGATTGATTCAATAGACGCCGCTGATTGCGAATTCGATTGTGGATTTTACGGCTCGTAGGCCTAACGCCGCTTCTCTTGGCTGGTGAAGGCACGTAAAGTTGGTTACTAAAAATTAGGTGCAACTAATTGTTTGCTGCTTAAAGAATAACCTCTAACTTGTAATTAAACACGAATACACGCAAGTTAAAATGACTATTGTTACCATAAAATGGTATATTTAATTTGATTATTTCTAATAGCTTTTCTTTGACGCTGTAGTGGCTCTGTCAGCGCAAGGTGCACGTTAAAGAACCCCAGGTGGTCGAAATTTCCGGAGTCCCCTACTATTGCGTGCCTCAAAATCCGAAAATGGTTTTGGCAAGTAAAACCCCTTAATTTATTTTGTCAGTGCAAGACGCTATCCGCAGACGCAAAACCCTGTTCTAAATCTCTTCACTTCAGCGTGCCCCAACGCTAACATCTGCAAAGCTCTTTGGAGCCCCAAATTATTGGAGCCCCTATTCTATAACTCTCTATTGTGGGAGATAGACCACGCATGAAGGCAAGGCTTATCGATTCTATTGCCTGGACTTAGTGGTTCCTTACGCTTATTTCGTTCACCGCTACGGACATCCACACGATGTGACGAGAAAATTATTTTTCCCGCTAGGCAAGTGAATCTGCAGCATCACCAAGCTGCGGAAAAGCTCCAGTTTGCTGTTCGGAGCACTGCTTATCTATCGCAGTTCTTGATTTTGGCACCCGTAAGTTGAGCACTTCGCCCTTTACAGGCGAAACAGAGAGAAGCACATCCCAACAAAATTAGCGATTGTGTGAACGAAGAGCATTAAGCATCACAAATTAAATTACTGGAAAAAGTAAGGAAAACGAATGGTTACCTCAGTTGAAATACACAACAAAAATTTCTGTTAGTAGGTTGTTGTGTCATGGTTTCATCCTGTTGTGTAGTATTCTGCAGTATTTTAGTTGTGTTTTATTGTTCTGTTGCACTCTGCAATATTTGGCGAAATTTGCTTCCATCCACCTTTTGTTCTGTTCTATCATTACTGTGAAGAAATGTCCGTTCACTCTCTTACTTATTCGGCCATCTGTATCTGAGCACTGCTCTGTTCTTTTCACCATAGAGCATGCGCCTCTACTCTGCACAATAATATATCATTGCGCATATGTTGCTTTGATAGATAGGTTATTTTTGTCTCGCGAACTCACTGTCCGTAGACACAAAAAAGAATAAAGCGATAGGCAAACAATGTTTCCTTTTTTATCTTCCGATTCCGCCGATAACGATAACCAAGCAGTGAAATAAAAACGGCCCAAACGCACCCTTCATCGTGTTGCTGCATGACCATTGAGCTTCAGTCATCATTTAAGGGCTGCTTGAGTATTTTTCGCTGGGCGTTTGTGCTTGCGAACTAGCACTTACCCGAGTATGGCGACCTACGAGTACGCACTGACAGGCTTCGACGACTTTCTCGAACGGAGGCGCTTCGCTTTCGTCGAGCCTATGCCCGCCACTCGTGTGTGCTTCCTCTGTGGTCTGGTGCCTTCCTGTACTCTGGTGTTGCCTTGTGGTCACGTGTTCTGCAAGCTCTGCAAAGGCCAGATCGAAAATGAAGCGATGTGCCCACAGTGCCCTTTCGACAGCTCGACGTTCTCTCACGCCAACATTGTGACGCTGAACTTCTCTCAGTGCGACGTGGAACAGCGTCGCGTTCTATGCGTGGCAGGCGGTTCGAAGTGCGGCTTCAGAGGGACACTGTGCGAGTTGAGGAGTCATCTGGCCGAATGCGACCGCGACGAAGTGATGTGTGCCAAGTGTCAGCGCTTCGTCCTTCGTAACGTTTTCGTCGACCACAATCGGCAATGCTCTAATGGAACCTTCCAATGTTAAGGGGCGAGAGGCACAGGGACGCCTACTGCTGTCGAGAAACTGGCAGCCATCAAGAAGGACGTGGAAACTTTGCAACGACTGGCGTTGGAGGGAGACCCGAAGAAGGAGAGCACCTACGTCAGCATCACCAACTCTTTAATGGAACACGTGGCCGAGTTTGGTCGCGAGTTCCTACAGGTTCAAAAAAGAGTTGGTGGAGAGGAACGCCGCTCGCTCTTTCAAGCTTTGAAGAAGGTGCCAGTCGCCCCAGGACCATGCCGAGCTGCTTCTAAGTCTGGCATGGTTGTTACGACGTGTGTTTTTAGACATGTGCACACGATGCATAACTTGGTCAAAGCCACAAAGAAGGAGCACAGTATAGCCAGCGGCCTCTGCACTCTTGGGGGCTATACATTTTGCGCCTGGTGCCGCTTCGACCCGAACCAAGGCGAAGATGTTCGCATAAGTTTTGTGCTGTCCTTGCGATGGAGTGAGGGGAACAACACCGTTGCTTGGCCATTTTCTAAGAAGGTCACCTTGACCCTCATTCACTCCGTGGATGCGGCAAAAGAAATCAGGCTGCCTCTTTTGGAGACGCAATATAAGACCAGCTCCAGGAAGCCTATTGCTGGTGTTTGCAACCCGGGATATAAGACAGCGTTTCTAGAATGGAAGCACATCCTACAGCACGGTTACACCGACAAAACGAATCGCTTCGTGAATGTAGAATTTGAGTAGCACGCACATATATTTTCTTTCGTTGTTTGACAATTTAAAGTTTTGTAATCAAGGTTCGATAAACGACCGTTACGAAGCACTGGGCTTGTTCTGGATAGTTCGTTCCAGTGTGTTTATTGCGCAATAAGATGGAGAAGACCAAACGGTAGTTTGGACTGCGGGGTGAATTATTAATATCACTTGATTTTATTATATCACTTGCGCACGTTCCCTGAATCACCTTTGAAGGGAACGCGAGCAAAAATTAAAGAAAAAAGAAGGATAAGGGTGTACACACGGTGGCTCATATTACCGCGTGTGGTTGTGACAATCGATTTTCTGAGACTACTATTCTGGGCAGGGGCGGCAACGCCTCTTCCAGGCTTGCACTTGAGGCCTTATTTATCAAGAATAACAGATATAGGTGTACAAATGAGCCTTCTTTCTCATTCCTAGATGCCGAATTTGACTTGCGCAACTGCCTTTGATGTGCATGTGCCTGTTCCTATTTGCTTGGTATGCGCATGCGTGACAAGAGGATATATATGTACGATTCTATCCTTCCATTAAACAGTTGTGAGTAGCTCTGGTCTTTGTCCACCTTTCATGTCTGTTTTTGTCGCGCTAATTTACTACTTCAATCATTAATTAAATTATGGGGTTTTACGTGCCAAAACCACTTTCTGATTATGAGGCATGCCGTAGTGGAGGACACCGGAAATTTAGACCAGCTGGGGCCCTTTAACGAGCACCTAAATTAAGTACACGGGTGTTTTCGCATTTCGCCCCCATCGAAATGCGGCCGCCGTGGACTACTTCAATTATGTCGGCTTGAACGTTAGGTGAAAATTCCATAAAGAGACGTGTTCAAGTGAGAGAACTTTGAAGGTGCGCGCCGAATGAATAATTGGAATGGAATGCCACAGTTAAAGCTTGACTAAGGGCTTGCTTGAAGGCTTGCCACTGAATACCATGGCTAAAACCTTCCGACAACGACAGTATCTGCAAAGTCTCCTTTGGTGTCCGAGTGTCCAGAGAGCACAGAGCTGAAGCTATATGTACGTTAGTCACCCAGTGCCGTAACAAACCTTAGAATTTAAAAGACCTAAAAATCGTTTGCCATGTTCTGACACAATAGCTGCCAGGTAGCGCAATAAAAGAAAGTTGCGGCCAACTTTTCAACTAAAACGCATGTCGAAAGCTCGGCGACTTTGATGGTAGCTTCCACAGGGTGCATAGCAACGGAAAAGCACAGGACGCAAGGAAGCGCCGTATATTTGTTGAGTCTTATGAGACATTCAAACAGTAACCACCACACAGACAGAAAGACAGGAGAAATGGGAAATGCAGGGAGGTTAACCTGATCGGTAGATCCGGTTTGCTACCCTACACTGGAGAGAGCGGGGAGGTAGGTAAAGCGATAGCAAAGTAGTCACCGCATACCGTCACCACACAGCACAGTACCACTTGCAGCCCTATAACTTGCAGTAGCACTTGCAGGCTACAGCTTCTGGTCCAGTTCTGTTGCCCGTAAAAATTGCAACAGTGCCCTCGTCGCCCTCCGCTGCGATGGCTTGTGATGACAGCATTCTAAAATAAGTTCCTCTGTTAGAGGCCTTTGGTCGAATCGCGCTATCACGATTTCGAGAGATCGTCTTTGTAAATTGTAGTGAGGGGGAGGAGGAGGAAAGAGAAAAGCAGAAGGCAGGGAGGTTAACAAGAATAACGTCCTGTTGGATACCCTACACTGGGGGAATGGGAAAAGGGAAAACAAAGATGACAGGGGAAGAGAGGAGTGCGGACAGTCACATAGAAGGTGCGAATAGTCTTCTCGCTACCACAGTCATCACACGAGACGTCGTTGGCCCATCAGATTCGGAATGCAAAGGACTTTGTCAAGGCCACTCCTAGCCATATTACACAAAGCAGGCTAGCTGTAATGCAAAGACGTAGGTTGTGCAGCCGGTTCCTTGGAAAACTTCCTGCGGTCCACAAAGAGAACGTGATATCACGGGGGAGCATTCGAAGTTTTCTAGTGGCATCTGTCCTTGATAACAGTATCGGTTCCTCTTCATTGCCTTGAAGAGCCAACCGAGCAGCGCTATCGGCATGTTCGTTCTCTATGACACCGCAGTGACTTGGAAGCCACTGAAATGTCACGTGGTGTCCTTTCTCAAACAAGGTATGCATTAGTTCTCTAATCTCAAATACCAGTTATCCGCGTGGTCTATGTCACAGGGCTGATAGAAAGACTGCAGTGCTACCTTTGGGTCACTGAATATTGAACACCTTCGAGATTGGTCTTGGCTGACGAGACGAAGTGCAGCGCGACGAGCTGAAAGTTCCGCAGCCATCGTTGTCGTTGGGTAACATGTCTTGAAACTGATGGTGGTGGCTTTCGCTGGGAAATTCACGGCTCCAGAGGAACACTGGAGAGTTGCCGATCCATCAGTATAAATATGTACGTGGTAGGTGTACCTCTCGTGCAAAAGGAGGAGAGTTAGTTGTTTAAGAGCAGGTGATGACAGCTTTTTTCCTGATTCCTGGTATGGTGAGGTGCACTGTAGGTCGAGCCAAACACCATTGAGGAATCGATGGCTTAGTTGCGGGGGTGAAGCCTGATGGAAGGCGGGTGTAATAATCCGAAATGGTAGTACAAAACGGTGCCTGCGGCCTTTCTGACGGTAGTGTTGCCAGACAGTGGGAACGGGCACGGGCAACGTGCCTAATGCGCACTCTTATCACTTCCAGGGCAATGTGTGTTTGTATGGGTTGGTCCCGGGCGAGTGCCATAGTCGCCACTGTCGATGTGCATTTTGGCCAACCAAGACAAACCCTGAGAGCCCTAGCTTGAACAGCCTGTAGAGCACGAAGATTTGTCTGGCAAGTGTTGGTCAGTACGGGTAAACTGTAGCACAAGAAGCCCAGAAAAAGAGCCCTTTACAATTCTAACATTGTATAAACTGACATTCCCCAAGTTTTTCCGCCCAGAAACTTGAAAAGCTGAGAGATTGCTGTCAGACTTGCGGTTAAAGCGCGAAGATGGCCTGTCTGACCTCGGCAAAGGAGAAGTCTTCGTCCAGCTCGGGGCGTGGAGGTGCAAACCCCTCGCCCCCCGGGCCGGTCCGACACGGCCCTGTAGCCCTGGAGCGAGGCGGCGGAGATTAATGTTTCCTAGAGAGCAATCACCAGAGGTTTCGCAGCGAAATACCTGAAAAACTGCGGCAGAGGGATTTTTTGGTAGAATACCCTCTGCAGTTCCATTTCCAAATGCGAAATCTTTCTTTGGATCTATCCATTATGGCTGACCTGACGGACTACCACTTAACGGGGCAGTTAGGGCAGCGCAAAGACTGGGACCTCCTGTCGCCGCGCTGGTGGGATAATGAAGTCTAGCTTCCTTTAGTATGGTGCGAACGGTTAGCGGTTGTACGACGGAGGCGGATGAAGCCATTCGCGCCTCATTGGCGTCGGTGCGATCTTCGAGAGCTCCAAGACCCCTGTTGGGGTCCCGAGCGCAACTTGAATTTGGCGGACGTTATCACTGAGGCAAGCCACGTTAGCGGTGACCTGTTTGAGGCCGTCTGCCAGCTCAATGAGACTTTGCTTAATCTCGCTGACTTGTGTGGAGAACTACTGCCCTGCGTTTGGACGACGTCGCAGTACCGTCTGCCGGAGCTGGGATTGGAGTCTTGGTGGCCATGACTAACGCACCGTTACCTGACACAATCGAAACGAGTTTCCTGATCTCTGCCAGTTCGTTAACTAGCCTTTTAATGCGACAGCGTTAAGGAGCTCGTGTCGCAGAAAAGCCGGTGTCGTCGGTGACGGCGGCGTTGGCCGTGAGCGATAAATCCCAGAAGGCACTTTATAAATAAAAAGCATCTTGCAAGATGAGCTGCTGGGAATCGAACCAGAGTCTCCGGAGTTTGAGAAGGAGACGCTAACACTCAGCCACGAGTTCGTTCCTTCAAAATGGGACAAAATCACCTCTACTGAATGCGGTGTTGCTTAGAAACGTGCCGCAGGAAGGTATACTGCGGTGTATATCGGTAATTAGGACCGTGTAACTTACAGCAGTCGCCGTTTCACGAGTAGCGAAGTACGTTTCCGCTACACTTCTGCGCTCTGCGCACACGCAGAGCCATCTTGCGGCAAACACAGAAGACCCCCTCCTCGCAATGTACGGCGCTGCCCGACACGTGGCGCGCCACTCGCCCTATGATCGCGACCGCCTTCATGGCGCGTCGGGGCACGGCTATCAGGTCTGTCACGTAGTATCACTGTACTATCACTGTCACGTAGTATTGACAGTGAAGAAAGCAGCAAAACTGGGAATGACGTAACAAGCGTTTTATTTGGCGAAGTTGTGCCGTCAAAAAACAGGCTACACTCAAAGAACGGCGACAGCGGCGCGCATAGCCGGCGATCGTCAAAAATTTGATCAGCAGGTCAAGGGCGTCAGCTTTTGTACAAGAGCCATCGAACGCTCTGGTGCCCGCGTGTCTTCCAGAAAGTTCTACACCATTCGCGTCGCGCATACATGCAATCCAATTACACAAGGTTTGAAGACAACCCAGAGAGCGGCTAGAACCATCGATAACATTTCAGGAACTTCCGATATATGCAGGCGCGCCCTGCGCTGAGCGATAACATTTGTTAACGTGCGTCCTCACTTGTGGAAATTAGCGCGCACAAGGCGGCGCGCCTACAAACGCGCGCCGCGTTTTTAAGGCCCTCCACTGCGCGTTCGCGGTCGCGGAGGGCGGCGTACAGGCGGGAATTCTCGCACTCTGGAGATTCATCGGGAGCCTACGAGAATTCCCGCGCGTTTCAGCCGTTGTTACTCCCCGGCTGCTGGGACACGGCGCGCGCTCCGGTCGGGCTCGCCGGCGAGAGCATTAGAGACTGTCCGGTATTCAGACCAAGCGCGGTCGGTTTGCCGGTTTAGCGGGGGCGTAAACGTGAGCGGCCAGATTTGGTGGCGCCAGCTGGTAGCGCAAAGCTCAACCACACAAACACAGAGCTAATTATTATATTCTGCTTAGTTGCTGGTGTAAATTTTCGACATTGGTGTAACCGTGTTCACAATTACGCCACTGTCAAAAATTTGCACCAGTAGCGAAGCAGGATATAGTGGGTTACTGTAGTTTTAGCTCTGTGTTTGTCTGGTTGAACTCTACACTACCAGGCGGCTGCACTGCTGTGGCCGCTCACGTTTACGCCCTCGCAAATCCGGCACTCCGCCCAAACTGCTCCCGTCAACCGGAATGGACGTCCGCACGCCAAGTTTCGTCCTAGACGCCAGCGCTCGTTTCTCTCCGGGCGGAACGATTTCACCTCCAACGGGTGTATGTTTCCGCCGCCGCTTCCCTTCACGACCGCGCCCGCGTTCAGTTCGCGCTGCGCGCGAAACGTCTCGTTTCCGACGGCGCCTCATCGGATGACCGGAAATTCTTATTGTGTTGTTCATTGTCACGACAGCAATGTAAACACGAAAGGGTTGATGCCAGCTGTGAAATTCTGCCGATTCACAAGAAAATGGTACGAAAAAAGCAGACGACAGACATGGATTACTGCGGTGCGCCGAACGAAGTAAACAACTGGCAAACGAAGCGAGCTCGCTCATTGATCACTCCTGAGTGTATGACGATTTTTATATGTAACCCACATGAATTTAATAATTACTCGGTATATAATCCTTTTATCAATAAAAAACTTCATTTGTTCAACAAGCGCTAGTCCTGTCTTCCTTCTCGTGTTTCGTTTATGTGTGCGCTGCCCGAACGGAAACCACTTCTGTTGTATGCGCTAGCAGTGGCCGATGTTCACGCGTGCCGAGAAATTGAATATGTGCAAGATCCATTGAACATGACCGGAGTTCATTCCTGCATCACTACTGCACCGATCGATCGAGTTACTGGACGATAGAGGCCCGCGTCTTGGTCGTGCCGGCATTGCTGAAGCAGAAATGATTACCAATTACCAAGACCGATTTCAACTTCCTTCTCTTGAGCACTGTTAAAAAATGACCAAGCTATTTACATTGCTCTCTCTATTCTATATTGTAGGGGACGTACTAGTTAGAGTTGTGTGCACATGTCGCACTCGTGCTATGCAGCGGTATATTTTGTTTTTTTCCAGACAGTGTCGATGGAAGTCCGTCGTCGCCATCAGAGACAACACGGATTCGTAGCAAACATTTTGTGAGAAATTGCGAAAATTATTTTTCTTCTTTATCAAACGTTGTGCGACGCCAAACTCTGAGCCTTCATTGGCGATAATGGAGCTCCACAAACTTCTTTTGACAGCACGCTTCGTTTGTTCTTTCGAAAGGCCGGGGTACTGAGCGCGTGCACTTATACTTCTTCACTGTGTGTGCTACCGTAATAAGAAGCGGCAAGACACACCAAGATGTGCGCGCAACGTGTTCAGTATTTATTTGACTCGAAAGGAAAACAAAGCACTCAACAATGATAACTATGGGGGTCGAACACGATGAAACAAACGAATACAAATAAAGGAATGTTTTAGGTTAAGACAATGAGCTGGAAGTGCTTTTTCTCGATAATCATTCCCTACACCAGACAGACCCTGCCCGCCGGCGGGGAATTGGACACGTCACGCTTCGAACTTCAATTAGTATCTCGTCATGTCCCGAGCGGCAGAAATGACAGCGCTCACCGTGGAAGGCATTGAAGTGTAGAGTGGCTTGATCAGCGATGTGTTCATTCGCAGCACGTCTCAGTCGCTGACGATGGTGGATCGAAGCGTATCCTCGAGCGACTGATAGAGGTGATGGTGCGCCAGCGATACTTTCAACGAGCCCCAGAAATTTGAAATGATGTTGGCGCCCGAGATTTGAGGCAGCCACTCAATGAGAGTGAAGGTGCGCTCTTTTAGCAGTTCTTGCACAACACGAGCAGTGTGGATCGGTGGCCTATCGTGTTAAAATATATAGTCGCCTTCCAGGAACGGGCTGTCAAGAACGTATGGAATCAGAACGTCGTCTATGACTGCCTTGCACCTTTCAGCGATGAACTTGCCTTTGAGGCGTGTCAGTGGGCCTCGCACAACGCTTAGTAAAAAATACCGGCTCATTTCACGCAGTAATGATGAGATCGGCGCAATGCAAATGACAGTAGAACGCTTCCCGACAATGCGGCCAGCGCGCGTCGCCATAGCAGACGACGCCGTTCAAGACCCTGCCCCTCGAGCACCTGATCCTGCGCGAGCGGCTGCCGCCGCCTGGCTCAAGCGCTTGCCGCATCACGATGCAATGCGCTCCGAGTTTTCCCCTAAGTGTGAAACAGACTGTACATCGTCTTTCGAATAAAACGTCCACGCACACACACGTAGGCACACACCGCGCGCGGTACGAAATGTGCCCAAACACGCGCAGTGCAAGAGGCAATCAAGGCGGTGCGAACGAGAGATGGGAGAGGCGAACCACCCGCTAGTTGAATTTTGCCCCGCATGCGGCGCTTTCAACGCCGGCGCAGCAGCGCAACTCGCGGTGCCGTTCTTGTCTATAGCGGACAGGCTAAAAGTCTCTAATGAGTTCACTGCCCACGCGACGACTTCGGCGCCTGTGATTGGCTCGCTCGGGCTTGCGGAAACGTGGCGCCGCGAAAAAAATGAGTTCTAGACGAATCCTTGCGCAGCACAGAGTTCTTGCCGCGAAAGCGCCGCTTTCTTAAGCGCGCCGTCTTGCGCGCGCTTATTTCCGCAAGTGAACATGTACCGTTAAACGGTGAAAAGCGCTCGCCCGGAAAAGTTAAACAAAGTCCACGTGTCAATGCCCCCTTCTGAAAAAGCATCGTCCCGATGCTACAAACAGGAGAGCGAAATACAAAAGGACACGGATCAGAGAAACAAAATCCATAGTTACACAGCCCAAAAAAGAAAGTCCAAAGATCAGCTCACCAAAGTCCCGAAGTTCGTTATTGCTGGTAGAACGGCTTAAGTCAAACAATGTGAACTTTTTCAGGTCATGAGCGGCGCCGCCGTGATAGCGAAATGCCGTCTTGCAGGACCTCATAGTCGAGTGCACCAATGCATCGGAAGATTTTGTAGGGTCCGAAATAGCGGCGTAACAGCTTCTCGCTAAGTCCTCGTCGGCGTATTGGGGTCCAGACCCAAACACTGTCGCCGGGCTGGTACTTGACGTAGCGTCATCGAAGGTTGTAGTTTCGGCAGTTGGTCCTCTGCCGATTCTTGATCCGCAGGCGGGCGAGCTGTCGGGCTTCTTCAGCGCGATGGAGATATCTGGCGACGTCAAGATTCTCTTCGTCGGAAACCTGCGTTGGCATAGCGTCGAGAGCCGTTGGGTTCCTGCGTAAACCAGCTTGAACGGCGTGATCTGAGTTGTTTCTTGCACTGCTGAGTTGTAAGCGAGTGCTACGTACGGCAGTATAGCATCCCACGTCTTGTTTTCAACGTCCACGTACATTACTAGCATGTCTGCGAGGGTCTTATTAGGGCGCTCCGTAAGACCATTCCTCTGCGGATGGTAGGCAGTTGTCCTTCCGTGGCTTGTCTAGCTGTATTGCAGAATCGCCTGGGTGAGCTCCGGTGTCCTCGGGGCTTGGGTGAGCCTCGGTGCCGTCCTCTGGACTAGGACGGCACCGAGGCCTAGGCTACTGGCGTCAGTGTGGATTCCCGTATGGGCGTCCTCGTCGAAGTGCGCAAATACCGGTGGCGACTGCAGGCGTCGTTTGAGACCTTGAAATGCGTCGGCCTGTGGCGTTTCCCACTTCAACTCTACGTCACATTTAGTTAAATGTGTCAGCGGCTCAGGGATGCGTGAAAACTCCTTGACAAAGCGCCTGTAGTATGTACAAATGCCAAGGAATCTATGCATTGCCTTCTTGTCAATGGGCTGCGGGAACTTTGCGATGGCAGCTGTCTTCTGCAGGTCGGGGCGGACTCCAGATTTTTTGATGACGTTGCCTAGGAAAGGAAGCTTATCGTAAGCGAAGCGGCACTTTCCGGCTTCAGAGCGAGCCCTGATGACTTGAGGGCATCTTGTTCTGTGGTAAACCGCCTAAGGTGACCGTCAAAATTTCCAGCAAAGGCGACGACATCACCCAAGTAAACAAGACAGGTCTGCCCCTTCAATCCTGCTAACACCGTGTCCATCACACCCTGGAACGTTGCAGGTGTCGAGCACACTCCAAATGGCATAACCGTGAACTCATACAGGTCATCTGGCGTGATGAAGGCGGTCTTTTCGCGATCCCTTTCGTTCACTTCTATTTCCCAGTAGCCAGACTTGAGGTCCATCGACGAGAAGTATTTAGCATTGCAGAGCCGATTCAATGCGTCGTCTATCCGTGGTAGGGAGTATACATCCTCCTTCGTCATCTTGTTCAGTTGACGATAATCGACACAGAAAGGTAGGGTTCCGTCCTTTTTCTTCACGAACACTACATGAGATGCGTACGGGATTTTCGACGGCTGGATGATGTCTTCCTGCGGCATTTCATCGACTTGTTGCCTAGTGCGCGTTCTCGGGTTGAAACTCGATAAGGGCTCTGCCGGAGTGGTCGAGCGTACTCTTCGGCTATTATGCGATGCTTTGCAACTGGTGTTTGTTGAACCCTCGATGACGCCGAAAAGCAGTCTTTGTATGGTCGTAGAAGACTTCTGAGCTGTTATTGTTTACTAAGGAGGGGACTTGGAGTTATGTATAAGTCTGGTTCGGGAACTATGGTCATCGGAGTAGATGCGGCAGAATCTGAGAGGACAGAGGCATTGCTGGTTTCCACGATTTCATCGATGTACGCGATCGTCGGACCCCTGTTGATGTGCTTGAACTCCTGGATGAAGTTTGTCAGCATCACTTTCGCTTTCCCTCCATGCAGTCGAACGATCACTCTTGCGACCCGAATTTCACCGTTGAGCAGTAGACATTGGTCGCCCTCGATGACGCCTTCTACGTCTGTGGGTGTTTTGGTGCCAACGGAAATAACAATGCTGGATTAAGGCCGGACCGGATGCTCACCTAATCTTTGAGCACACTCAAGTCTTGGTGACTACGACAGCTCTCTGGTGGTATCGCTTGATCTTCCGACAGCTTTATCAACTTCGCCTTCAGTTCGATGATTGCGCCGTGTTGGTTCAGGAAGTCCATGCCGAAAATGTTTTCTTGTGAACATTGCCGAAGGATAACAAAGGTGGCAGGGTAAGTCGTCCAGTCATGAATGGTAATATGGCAATTGCGATGCACATTCCTGCCGGCATTATTAGATGTCCGAATTTGAGGGCCTTCCCATGCATTCTTAACTTTCTTCAACTGGGTGGTAAGGGGTCTAGTACTCATGACGGAGTAGTCGGCTCCTGTGCCAACTTAGGCGGTGACTGCATGGTCATCGAGAAGCACGCCGAGGTCGGTGGTTCTTTGTCTTGCGTTGCAGTTAGGTCTCGGCGTCGGATCAATGCTGCGTCGTGTTGACATGTGGCTGGATCATGGCGTCGTCAGGTCTTCTTTTGTCTGCGTATTCTTCAAGGCTGCGTCGGGATGGCGGCGTCTCGTTGATATATCGTCGAGATCGTCTTTTCGGCATCTTCGTCGGCTGCGGAGGTTCTTCGTCAGTTCGACGAACAGCAAGCGCACCTCGATCGGTTGCTGCTTTTAGTTTTCGGGATATGGCTTGGAGATCGGCCCTGGGCTGGGCCAGTGTACCGTCGGCATCGCGGGGACAGGTAGCGGCCTGGTGACGGTGAACGAGATGGTCGTCGAGGGCTCCACTGAGTGGCGGCGAGATAGTCGGCGATGTCACGTGGGCGTTCACCTTGCTGTGGTTGCGGTGCGTTGACGACGAACCCTCGCAGTCCCATCTCGCGGAAAGGACATCAGTGGTAGATGTGGCCGGCTTCTTCGCAATGATAGCAAAGCGAACGGTGGTCGGGAACGCGCCAGACGTCAGTCTTCCTTGCAATCTTACGTGGGGCGTTGGGTTGGCGTGCTGGCGGCGGTGGTGGTGGATGACGAAACTGTGGCGTTACCGGGGCCTGGCGCCGGCGCGGAGGAGGAACGTGACGGCGGTCTACGACAGCGTACGTCATCGCTTCTGGCTGAGACTGCGACGAGTGAGCTACTCCGAGTGATTGTTGGAGCTCCTCGCGTACGACGTCGGGAATCGAGGCCCCTTGAGGCTGTGATGAAGAAAACAGCTTCTGCAGCTCCTCCTGCACGACCGCTCTGATAGTCTCGCGCAGTTCGTCGGTGGCCAGTGATTGATCTCCGGCGTAGTTGAGTTTTTGCGGTGGTTGAATTGCCGGTTCCGCATTTCCAATGTCTTTTCGATGCTGGTATATACATGCTGGTACATGCGATACATACATGCGATACATGCTGGTAGCCTCGCGAAGAAACTCGTCGACGGTCTTCGGTAGGCTTCGTGCCATTCTAGTGAAAAGTTCCTCCTTCACACCACGCATCAGTAGACGGAATTCTTCTCATCGGGCATTTCCGAGACGGCGTGGCGGAATAGGCGGCTTACCTCCTCCGTGAAGACCGCGATGGTCTCATTGGGCAGCTGCACTCGCTTTTCTTGTAGAGCTTGGGCTCGTTCTCTGAGTACGACGCTTGTGAATGTCTGCAGGAAGTCGCTTCGGAACAGATCCCACATTGTTAAAGTGGCTTCTCTATTCCCGAACCAGGTCCTGGCGACGTCTTCCAATGCGAAAAAGAAATGTCTCAACTTCTCGTCGGAGTCCCAGTTGTTGAAGGTCCCGGTTCGTTTGTAGATCTCCAGCCAGGCTTCTGGGTCTTCAGACGATGATTCATGGAAGGTTGGTGGGTCCCGAGGTTGTTGCAGCAGAATGGGGGACGCTGGGGCAGCCATTGGAGTTGCTGACTTGGGCTTGATCCTCCTGGTCTTTTCGGAAAGAGGTCCGAATTCCGGTAGCAGACCTTGCTGCCTACGGCTAGCTCCCTGCTCTTCGGCGACGTTGGCGTGGTCCTCGGGCTTCGGGCTTGGATCGCGGCTTTTTGGAGGCGTACGATACATGAACGCACTAGCACCTCCACCGGCTGTCACCTATTGACGGTGAAGAAAGCAAGAAAGCTGGGAATGACGAAACAAGCGTTTTATTGGGCCAACCTGTGCCCTCAAATACGGATTACCCTCAAAGAACGGCAACGTCAGCGAACACAATCGGCGATCGTCAAAAATCTGATCTTAGGGTCAAGCGGGTCAGCTTTATAAATGAGCCATCGAACGTTTCAGAGTAATCACTGGTGCCCACGTCTCCTCTAGAAAGTTCTACGACATTCGCGTCACCCATACATGCAATCAGATTGCACAAGGTTCGGCGCCAACCAGATAGCGGGTGGAACCATCGATGACATTCCAGAAAATTCCGATACATGCAGGCGCGTCCTGTGCTGCGCGATAACATTCGTAGGTGGTGAAAAGCGGTCACCCGGAAAAGATAAAGAAGTCCACGTGTCAATAATATATATGTGGCTTCCTCATGTATTTGTGGGAAATGTACTGGCTTTTATAGGTGCAGTGAACATTGAATAAAGAATGAAACAATTACTGTTATCATAAAACTGTACATTCCATAGTAGAAGTAAACCAGCAACACAATGGATCCAAGAGTGCAAATCAATGCTGCCATTTTATTCCTTGCCGCTGTGTATTCAGTTTTCATGCCAACGACTCTTCTAGATCGTTGAACAAGCTGCTCCAATGTTGCAAGTTTCACCCCGGAGATGGAAGGAGGATCTCCTGTCATTCTACTACTCTAAGACGTAATTTTGCTGTGGGGCTATGCTCGCATTCAAAAACAGCTGTATAATTCTAGATATGGCATAAATTCTTTCCATTTTATTCATTCTATAACGAAAATGGTACCCTGAGGCGCGTGTCGACAGCGTACCGACGTCGCACCACACAGTCTTACAATATTGTGCATGTAAATCTGAATGAACTCCCGCGATTGTGGCGGTTAGAGTGCAGGCTAATGCTTATTTCTCTCAAAACAAAAGACGCACAGCAGAGCCTTTCACTAAGCGAAAAGGCGACAAAAAAAGCGCCCCTCCAAACATTTCGTTTCTTCCTAGGTGGAAGCCAGCGTGATAAAAATTAGGAAGAAATTATGCACCGCCCTTCAAGGTACACAACAGCTGATTTGACGAAACTTTCGGAGTACGTAGGAAAAGCAGACCCCACTCGGGCGTTCTGAACAGGTTTCGAGGCTCAAGCGGCGCCTTGAAAATTTTCTGTCGTCATGAGTCAGGCGCTGCAGTCTTCTCCGAGTTTCAAGACAAAGCATTTAAAGCGAAGAACGACGCGCGCAGTAGCAGGAAACTACGCATACGTGCCCCCAGGCATTTTCCTTCCTACATGCCCACAAGAGTGTGACGGCAGTCGCCATTAAAATTTACCACGTACCAAACAACCTCCAATGGTCCGGCTACCATTTGGGCCTATTCCCCAAAGGCACCGCGCACAAGGCCCCGGAGAGCAGGAGGGACAGCTTCAGAGGAGGTTGGCTTGCCGAGGCTAGCGCAATCGCGTGACAGTGCCTCCTAGTCATGGAGGAAGGAAAAAACGGAGCAGGAGGCCCTAACGTTACTCTTTGTGAAGGTAAGTGAAGCCGGAAGTTGGCGTTTCTCCGCCATTATGTCGGGCCAGTTCCTCTCTTTTGTTTGTATTTCTCAAGAATCCACGCCATGCTGAGCGCAATCGGGCTGCTTCGACAAGCGCGCTCCGCAGCATACTAAACCAAAGGATGCAATCGCGTTGTCTCATCGCATTACCGTTGCCGAAGTCATGTTGGAAGAAGTTCATAATGAACTTCACAAATTGGTTCATGAGGTCCTATCTGTTGCTTTTACCGGCTTTTAAGAAAATAAACATGCTTTATCAGCCCAGCTAACTGAACTGTTCTCATATAAACCGCAGGTACCGGCCGCTGCCGAGTTCTTGCTGCTTTCTTTTTTAAAAAAGATCACCTTTACCGCTTTCTCCGACTTGCTTTTCTCTGGTTGGACTACCTGCGGCTCTCAGAGGCACTTGCGAGCTGTAGACATCTGGCTATACGAAAAAAAGAAAAGTACGCATTCTCACTGCCCTGTAAGAATGCATTGGAGACACGTAAGACACACCAATCCATATGCGATCGATCTGGAGTTTATGAGCACAAACACATATTCTCGCTGTGGCTTGAGGAATCGTCGCGCTTTATTGCACAAATTTCGGGTGGCCGTGCACCACTACAACAGCGCACCGGCGAGGAGGCAGAATGTCATTTCTGACTCTGCGTTTTGATTCACTGACTGTGGCCTGAGGTGCCGTCTTTCCACGGTAACTAAAACTTCACGAGAGCAAAGTTTTGTGATAGCCAGCGCATAGTGCAGAACAATACGCACGTAGACCCGGTCTACGTGCGACCATTGGACAGCCGTTGGATGTGTTCGTAGGTGTACGTTCTGTGCAGCCTTGCTCACTCTTGCAGCGCATCCGCTCACCTTAACTCCCCTGCGCTGATCTCGCGCACAGATAAAATTCGCCTACAGTAGGGATGATTCGTTCCTTAAGACAAAGCAGCCGCTTCTTTCCCGTCTTCCCGGATGAAGCGTCGACTGGCCGGCGCACGGTGCTGAGGGCAGTCAAATGCACATATTTTGCGCAACGCTCTATCAGCACGTGTTTTGTGGTACAACTGTGCAGGTGTGTATGAACCTCGCAGGCGCTCTGGTTAAAAGACTTAGTGCTGTCGCGAATACTGCGAGAAACAATCAACAGTTAAGCAACGTGTGTTTTAATGGACACGAAACAAGTTGTTACTTAAGACGAATGTTCTAAAACCAAGATTATCCATTGTTGCATAACGTACGTTCTACGTACCGCAAATGCACCATGCGCAGTCAAAAGCAGGAAAGCACCTGCAAGGCGTTCATTGTAGAGATTCTGAAACGCATCGGTTTCGGCCTGCGACGGCCCGTTAGCATGATTCCGCCGAAGAGGGCAAAATTTCCCGCGGATATTTCTTTGTCCGTTGCCCATGCCGTGGCGCGGTATATTCTGTGCAGCATCGCATGCGCGTTCATTTCACGAGCTTTAGTTGCTCCTGTCGCACCTGGCCACAGCAACATCAGGGAGAGCACGGTCCAGATAACACAGTGCAACAAACGCAAACCTGCCCACACAACGCTTTTGCCACGGTACTAAACCTACAGAGCAAGACGTGTGAGCCCGCACAACCATAACAAAGCGCTATTGTGGCCCGAGAACATGGCCGCTACACAAAGAGAAAGCAAAAAAGGCAGAAACTACCACGTCGCTTCTTCCACACTTTTCTGCTAGCTCGTGGAGGGTGTTGGGCCTCTGTTCAGTTTTTTCCTTCCTCCATGCTGCCGAAGTACAGCGCCCCTTCTTCCTCCCCTTCCTCCAGGTTCCGTGCGCGCGACGGAAGACGGCGCGCTTCCTCCCCACTTTCCTCCTTCCCTTGAGCGCGCGAGATTGAGCCGAGATCGTCGGTTCCCCTTGCGCCCAGTCGCAAAATACGCAGTTGCTGCCTAAGTACAACGCCCCTCCCTAACTCTCCTCCCACCGGTTCCTTGCGCGCGATGGAAGACGGCGCGCTTCCTCCCCGCTTTCCTTCTTAAGCGCAATCGTGAAATACGCAGTTGCAGCTGAAGAACAACGCTTCGCCCCTACCTTCCGTCCCCTCACGGCCTTTCGCGCGCCAGATTACGGACTCTCGCGCGTCATCCCCTCGCCCGCTTTGGCGCGGTGATGGTGTGGTCGCCCTTGGAATGGATATGGAATGTCACGGCGACGCCGACGACAAAAATGCGCTTAGAGTGTCCATATAATTGAAATCGAAATAATAAGAAAATAAATACTGTTTAAACAAATTAGAATACGAGTAGTCTCATTTCTCACCACGGCCATTGCCAAAGTCATGTTTTTACACTTAGTTCACGTGGGTGGTCCACCCGACTTTGTAGGCTCTCGACGTTCGCTCTTCGTATCCATCGTGTAGCTAGCTAGCATAACCTAGTGTTGATGAAATCAAGATCACACCGACTGAGAACAAAAAAAGGCAAGGTGAAAAAATTAAAGACGCTTCGGCTCACACACAGGAGCCTTTTTCACAGCCTCGTCTTTTGATTTTTCATAAAATCCCTTTTTTTAGTTCCTGGTAGGGGTTTTCTGTTTTTCATCATGTGTCTTACCGACCAGAGGGTATTCTGTCAAACCCTGGATTTCATAACCGAGGGTTCCGTGTCTTCGGGACTTCTCTTCCCGGAATTCGGCGTACTTATTCGGTGTTTACTTGTGCACCCTACAGTTAGGTTTTTTCCAGTGAATATAGCCTTCGCGAGTAACTTTCGCCACCTTTTTTTTTCGGTGGGATTTGGCACATATAGCTTACTGTTTTCTTTTTTACGATGAATACTGGGAAATTATGTTAAATCACTTTATTAGTTTTCTTGATGCTGAAGCGTGATTTATCACTGCAAATCCAAGTCTTCAACCCTAGTTGTAGCCAATATAAAGGGAAAAAAACAGTTTGAGCGCGAGTGCGTGAGAATCGAACGGAAAGAGAATAGTTTATTCGCGACATTATGCAGGTACAGAGGTCCAGCGAGAAATAGTGCGACCTCACGTTAGCATCATCCAAGTTGTGCAGCTCAACCATCACAGTGACTGCACCGCGAACACTGCGAGAACGAGGGGGAGGGCTCTGCCACCCACTGTCCCCGCCCCCTACCCCTCTTAACCCTTCCCCCGTTTTCAAAGCAGTGGTAGGCAGAATGGACGCAAATTGTGAGGCCGTGCGAATATCTGAAATTTCTAATACGTATTCATATTCGCTTCAATAATGCACTGATCGAAATTGTTGCATAATGGTTTCTGTTCGAATATGATATATTCTTTGGAATCAGTTCACAGCCGTTCCACTCGATTCATTTTCTCAAATTACTCCGGTTTCGCCAACGTCTACTGCATGAATCTAAAGCTTGATCGACCTACCCGACCTTTCTAAAAGATGTCGTATTTCCAGCATACGCTTGCACAAGGTATACCGCGCTAATAACCATTCGAAGAGGTCCCTTTTTTACATCTCTCAGCCTCTTGTCATTCCGCACTGATCACTGCATGGAAGTTGCGAGACCAACCTCTACTCTGAATCTTCTATTCCTAAACCAAGACATGACTGGACTCACCTTCTCGCATCGATCATCTTTATCATTTACCCTGAAATGTTCCACACTGCTGGCTGTGACCATGTGCTGCTTCCTCAGATATGTTTGTGTGTTCTGTATAACCACTCCCCTATGTAAGGCCTGTACGGCTTTGAGAGTAAAAAAAAACTGTCAAAAGCAACAATTTGATCTTTGACGAAGTGGGATTCCTTAAAGTCTACATAAACCTGAGCGCACGTGCGCTCTTCTTTTTTTTTGCATTTTCGCCCCCATCGATATACAGCCGTCTTCACCGGGATCAAATCCGTGGTCGAACTCGAGCGTAACACCAAAACCACTGGGCTAACCCGGTAATTCTCAGGAGTAAACGAAATGAAATATTCTTATTTAAGTCTTGAGGGGGGGGGGGGGTGGATACAGGTGAAAGTGAGGACATTGCAGAATTATTCTACTGCAAAAGAGCCACGGTTATTGCGCACAAGTCCCAGTTCCTCAGCGAACGCATGGCCCATAAAGAAAACTACGGCTGAATAATTTTAAGTCCTTCTATAAAAATGTCTCACTTTCAAGCGGTCTGTGAATGTACTGTGTGAATTCAGACAAAACAATTTATTGTTGGGCCAGTCTCACTATGTTTGATTCCCAATAAAAACCATGCGCGCTGCTGCACTATCATACGCTCCTTCTCGCGAGAACAGCACACTCCCTGTACAGCTGGTGGCGTGCTGTTCCCTTGTTTTATTACTGTCATTGCCGTGGTGCACCAGAGAACTGAAAGGTGTCTGTCATTTACAATGCATCAGTTGAGCGGACGTCCTGTTGTTAACGGAATTTCACTCATGTACGAAAGAACTGTGAGTTCGACAAGCGAAATTTACGAATCGAATTGAATTGAATACGAATATTAGAAAAGACATTATCTTCATATATCGAGTCGAATATTGTATGCTTCCTCATTTCTAAACAAAATGAAATATGATATAAAGTTCGCGGAGTCCGCTCGGTTAAAACAAGAGACTCGTTCACTACAGGTAATATGCCCTTATTAACTTGACGTACCACAAACTGAGGAGCTCGTAAATGAGCAACAACTATAGTTTCGGTCATGTGGCGCACCATGTTAATGAAAGCAATGAAGAAAGAAAACGGCAAGTTATCAAACGTCCGTAGACACCTTTATTCGTTGAAAGGGAGAACTACATTATTATGCAGAACCGCAGATGCTTTTAAGCGAATGCAAATATAGTTGGGCTTATCTTCTTTGCCTATGTTGAGGCCGCCTGAAAGCGAGGCCTAATTATGTAATTAGTTGAAAATATTGAGCAATAGTTGTTTGCCGCGTGCGTTCGCGTCAGAAACTGGTGCCTCTACTCAACCACTGAGGCCCCATGCTGCAGAATTATTCGCAACCGGCCTCACTTGAATCGATCTCTTTCCGTTCTTTTCGAGCAGAAACGGATCCTGGGCAATTTTCAAAGTGAATTATCGAATTGAGCACGAATCGAATAGCAACGACAACTCGAGTCCTATTTAAAATTCTGAACACTAGCACGTTTCTAGGAGTAATGCAATTTTTTTTCATTATACAGACTCCACGGAAGCGTAGTATTTCAGCTAGTTTATAAATGAGGAAATATTTAGCATTCGCTTCGATATGGCGAAAGT
Source organism: Dermacentor albipictus (assembly GCF_038994185.2). NCBI lineage: Eukaryota > Metazoa > Arthropoda > Arachnida > Ixodida > Ixodidae > Dermacentor > Dermacentor albipictus. Next base: position 8,480,326 of record NW_027225571.1, on the reverse strand, counting down.
TGTTTTTATCGAAAATTTGTATTCAATTCGGTTGGACCATTCCACTACAGACGAACACCCCAACGATTACGTAAAGATTGCTTGAGATGCAGAGCCTTACGCGCGAACGTGACATCATCACGCTCATTGCATGATCAGAGCGCCTGCGCGCTCGCATCTGCACTTCGTGATCGCCATCTTACGTCAGTTTGTTTTCACTGCCCGTTTTCGGTTATAACTGAATTCACGCACAAAAAAAAAGAAAAGAAATTGGGACTCTTTATGTTTGTTTAAACGGAATAGGCTGAACCTACATGTGTTTACTAAATCAAACACCAAGCGGACAATCATTGGAATGCCTGATATGTAAGGCGCACACAAATGCAGACACAAGCGTCCAGCAATTGTTCCCATGTTACTTTATATTATCATGTGCGAGCGGCACGCACTGAGGGAGAGGATTGCGGCAGGCAGCAAATACGACGGGTGGAAATTTGGTTAAGAATTAACCTATGGTGTTTTACGTGCCAAAACCACTTTCTAATTATAAGGCACGCCGTAGTGGAGGACTCCGGAAATTTCGACCACCTGGGGTTCTTTAATGTGCACCTAAATCTAAGTACACGGGTGCTTTCGCATTTCGCCCCCATCGAAATGTGGCCGCCGTGGCCGGGATTTAATCCCGCGACCTTGTGCTCAGCAGCCCAACACCATAGCCACTAAGCAACCGCGGCGGGTCGGAAATTTAGTTAGGTGAACCAATGCCCTCAGAGAAAAGTACAATTCAGTGCTCAGCAATAAGGCTGATGTTAATACCGGTCGTCGAATGACAGTGTTCCAGGCCATCTGCTCTTTGTAGTACCCGACTTTCTTTGACTGCGTGGACACCTATTCCTTCGACAAATCTTCCCACAGATGCACGGCGGCTGGGGTCACGGAACGCTGTGGACGTGCATCGGCAGGCGACGTTGACGTGCTACAACTCGGGGACTTCATATTCGTCTAAAAGTGATGGAAAAGAGATACGGACGCAAGGAAACCGCAAAGCACGCCATAACTTGGAACGAAATCCATTCGACACGGCAACGATTTTCTTGATATTCAAATTATTATCTTCCATTAAGGAAGTGCAAGTGACTGTAACATTTTTATTTAACTTGCACAGGGCAAAAGTAATTTGGGTAGGGAACTGCATGCAGGGGCGTAGCAAAACAGGTACGACTCGGTTCTGTAGCCTTGGCTGCACTGCTACAGAAAGTTGTCGCCAGGTATATTGTTGCCGGCGGCCACAGCATCTCCAGCCGCGTGGGCGATCTGCGCTTCCGAGGGTGGTGAGGTGGGGATGGCTACTCTTCTGCGCGGTGTCACCTGCTGAGGTCACTCCACGGCCGGCGTGTGTGACGGGAATCATTGCTCCTGCAAGGGGCGGTGACGAGCGGCTTCGAGTAAGGCTCGATGTGAGGCTCCCTTGGGTGTTGACGGCGCTGACACTGGTGGCGCAGTTTTGGCGCGACGAAGGGCCGCTCTCGTCGTTCGTGGAACCAAAGCGTGCGAAGAAAAGCGTAGTGCCGCGCAAGACGGGCTGTGCGCCGACGATAGCTCAAGTATGGCGCCAGGGCAGCGCGCGTCGTCTGCGTGGAAACAAAGCGCTGCATGAGCTGTACCTGCATAGCAGCTGCTGTGAATCACGCCCACGCGTCACCCACGCGCTGTCGCTCGCGATCTCCCAATGAGCGAGGCAGTTGCAGCACACTTTTCTTTGTTGGGAATGTGCAGCACAAGACAGATCGTCCGCGTCAGCTTAGATGTCGCGAAATGAAGACACGCATACAGCTGCGCTCAAATTTCGCATTAGGGAGTGTCGTAATGGTCGGTGAATTTTTTCAGAACTGTGCAAGCGCAAGGAATACAGATGAAAAAAGGCACACACGCACACAGGCACTGTGTGTGCCTGTGTGCCTGTGCGTGTGTGCACACACGCACACAGGCACTGTGTGTGTGCGTGTGTGTACGTGCGTGTGCGTGTGTTTATAGTGACTGCCGCAGTGCCGTCATTACAGCTTCGTCATCCAACCGCTGTCTTGCCATCGTCATCACGCCATCATCGTCGCACAGTCCATGTCATCCCATCGTCGTCACGCTAACGTCGTCATACAGTCGTTTTCAACCCATTGCTATCATGCCTTTGTCGTGCCGCTACCGTTGTAGCATCATCCTGATTTTAGAAACGTTATCCAATTGTCATCATGCCGTCATCGTCTATCGGCTTCATAGTTCCATAAACGCCGTTCATTCTTCATCACTCTATCGTAATCATGCTGTTTTCATTCAATCGGAATCATACCGCTGTGGTCAGGCCATCGTCGATCACCATTGTGAAGTTGTTGGGACGGAAACTTGAAGGCGGCGTCGCCCCTTGTCTTTGCGTCTTTCCAGGCTTTCGAAGCCTCCCCTCACGGCAAGAGTTTTCTTTTTTGGTATTGTGGAAATATAATTTACTTGCACGTAAAGCTCGAATAAATTTTCAAATCAGCGCTGTGGTTTTAGAACGATAACTTTACAACTCCAGGCACAGACCAAGAAAACACCTGTTTCCGTAAATATGACTTTCAAGCTCAGCCAAGTTCAAACTGTCACTTAGCTTGCCAATATACGGCGGCTGCCGCCTACGCCGCGCGGGCGCCCGTAGTTTCAAAGCGATCTGCGATGTGCACAAATTGCGCCAAGTGCTCGTACTTTCGTATGCGCTGTGCTTTCGATGCGTAGTTGGCGTTGAAACGAGACGCCGCGTGGCGGTCAATTCGCTTGCTGCTGTTGCCGCGCCGAGCAGCGCCTGTGTTTTCTTGTAGTACAAGTGTATATAGATGCGGTTGTTGCTGATGGAGCCGAGCGGCGCCTGTGTCCTTTGCCAAAGCAAGCAAAGCCGTGCTAATGCTCTACAAACCTGGTTTAACCGCGGTCGTCCCCGTCACAAGTAGAAACTTGCGATTCGTTCCTGAGGTAAATATTCGGAAAACTTACTCAATGGCTTCTAAAGAAATTAAATTAAGTTATGGGGTTTTACGTGCCAAAGCCACTTTCTGATTATGAGGCACGCCGCAGTGCGGGACTCCGGAAATTTCGACCACCTCGGGTTCTTTAACGTGCACTTAAGTAAACGGGTGTTTTCGCATTTCGCCCCCATTGAAATGCGGCCGCCGTGGCCGTCAATGTCTTCTGAGTTTTCGCATCGAGCTTCTAAAAGGACTTTGAATTGCAGTACAATTAGTCATGTTCGCTGAGTACGTCAGCAATTACGCGTGTCACATATGCGTTACAACATGGAAGACACGTGCTGCTCGTCGAAGCTCACTATCTATACCTTCATTCACGCATCTATACACGCTGTCACGGTTGCGTCAGCGTTGATTTCTCACTGCGAGTGTGCGAATTGATATGAGAGAGTTTTATAATAGGGGCTCCAAACGTTTTGGGGCCCAAGAGAAATAGCGTCGCTGCCACTGCGCATGCGCGAGACACAAACTGCGTTTGGGTTTTGCGTTGGGCACGCTATTTCACTGATTTAGCGGGAGCCCCAAAAGTTGCCCTAAAAGATTTTCGTAGACAAACATGGCGGCACCCATCGAAGCGACGGCTCTAACCTAGCACCAAACTGGGTGCGATTAGGGGTAACGCGTGAAGTTCGCAAGCTAGAATAAGTGACGGCGGTTATCGCTTTCTCTCAACTAGCGTGTGGTAGGAAGATTTATTCATTAGACGCCGCTGATTGCGAATTCGATTGTGGATTTTACGGCTCGTAGGCCTAACGCCGCTTCTCTTGGCTGGTGAAGGCACGTAAAGTTGGTTACTAAAAATTAGGTGCAACTAATTGTTTGCTGCTTAAAGAATAACCTCTAACTTGTAATTAAACACGAATACACGCAAGTTAAAATGACTATTGTTACCATAAAATGGTATATTTAATTTAATTATTTCTAATAGCTTTTCTTTGACGCTGTAGTGGCTCTGTCAGCGCAAGGTGCACGTTAAAGAACCCCAGGTGGTCGAAATTTCCGGAGTCCCCCACTATTGCGTGCCTCAAAATCCGAAAATGGTTTTGGCAAGTAAAACCCCTTAATTTAATTTTGTCAGTGCAAGACGCTATCCGCAGACGCAAAACCCTGTTCTAAATCTCTTCACTTCTGCGTGCCCCAACGCTAACATCTGCAAAGCTCTTTGGAGCCCCAAATTATTGGAGCCCCTATTCTATAACTCTCTATTGTGGGAGATAGACCACGCGTGAAGGCAAGGCTTATCGATCGGCGAGATTCTATTGCCTGGACTTAGTGGTTCCTTACGCTTATTTCGTTCACCGCTACGGACATCCACACGATGTGACGAGAAAACTGTTTTTCCCGCTAGGCAAGTGAATCTGCAGCATCACCAAGCTGCGGAATAGCTCCAGTTTGCTGTTCGGAGCACTGCTTATCTATCGCAGTTCTTGATTTTCGCACCCGTATGTTGAGCACTTCGCCCTTTACAGGCGAAACAGAGAGAAGCACATCCCAACAAAATTAGCGATTGTGTGAACGAAGAGCATTAAGCATCACAAATTAAATTACTGGAAAAAGTAAGGAAAACGAATGGTTACCTCAGTTGAAATACACAACAAAAATTTCTGTTAGTAGGTTGTTGTGTCATGGTTTCATCCTGTTGTGTAGTATTCTGCAGTATTTTAGTTGTGTTTTATTGTTCTGTTGCACTCTGCAATATTTGGCGAAATTTGCTTCCATCAACCTTTTGTTCTGTTCTAACATTAGTGTGAAGAAATGTCCGTTCACTCTCTTTCTTATTCGGCCATCTGTATCTGAGCACTGCTCTGTTCTTTTCACCATAGAGCATGCGCCTCTACTCTGCACAATAATATATCATTGCGCATATGTTGCTTTGATAGATAGGTTATTTTTGTCTCGCGAACTCACTGTCCGTAGACACAAAAAAGAATAAAGCGATAGGCAAACAATGCTTTCCTTTTTTATCTTCCGATTCCGCCGATAACGATAACCAAGCAGTGAAATAAAAACGGCCCAAACGCACCCTTCATCGTGTTGCTGCATGACCATTGAGCTTCAGTCATCATTTAAGGGCTGCTTGAGTATTTTTCGCTGGGCGTTTGTGCTTGCGAACTAGCACTTACCCGAGTATGGCGACCTACGAGTACGCACTGACAGGCTTCGACGACTTTCTCGAACGGAGGCGCTTCGCTTTCGTCGAGCCTATGCCCGCCACTCGTGCGTGCTTCCTCTGTGGTCTGGTGCCTTCCTGTACCCTGGTGTTGCCTTGTGGTCACGTGTTCTGCAAGCTCTGCAAAGGCCAGATCGAAAATGAAGCGATGTGCCCACAGTGCCCTTTCGACAGCTCGACGTTCTCTCACGCCAACATTGTGACGCTGAACTTCTCTCAGTGCGACGTGGAACAGCGTCGCGTTCTATGCGTGGCAGGCGGTCCGAAGTGCGGCTTCAGAGGGACACTGTGCGAGTTGAGTCATCTGGCCGAATGCGACCGCGACGAAGTGATGTGTGCCAAGTGTCAGCGCTTCGTCCTTCGTAACGTTTTGGTCGACCACAATCGGCAATGCTCTAATGGAACCTTCCAATGTCAAGGGGCGAGAGGCACAGGGCCGCCTACTGCTGTCGAGAAACTGGCAGCCATCAAGAAGGACGTGGAAATTTTGCAACGACTGGCGTTGGAGTGAGACCCGAAGAAGGAGAGCACCTACGTCAGCATCACCAACTCTTTAATGGAACACGTGGCCGAGTTTGGTCGCGAGTTCCTACAGGTTCAAAAAAGAGTTGGTGGAGAGGAACGCCGCTCGCTCTTTCAAGCTTTGAAGAAGGTGCCAGTCGCCCCAGGACCATGCCGAGCTGCTTCTAAGTCTGGCATGGTTGTTACGACGTGTGTTTTTAGACATGTGCACACGATGCATAACTTGGTCAAAGCCACAAAGAAGGAGCAAAGTATAGCCAGCGGCCTCTGCACTCTTGGGGGCTATACATTTTGCGCCTGGTGCCGCTTCGACCCGAACCAAGGCGAAGATGTTCGCATAAGTTTTGTGCTGTCCTTGCGATGGAGTGAGGGGAACAACACCGTTGCTTGGCCATTTTCTAAGAAGGTCACTTTGACCCTCATTCACTCCGTGGATGCGGCAAAAGAAATCAGGCTGCCTCTTTTGGAGACGGAATATAAGACCAGCTCCAGGAAGCCTATTGCTGGTGTTTGCAACCCGGGATATAAGACAGCGTTTCTAGAATGGAAGTACATCCTACAGCACGGTTACGCCAACAAAACGAATCTCTACGTGAATGTAGAATTTGAGTAGCACGCACATATATTTTCTTTCGTTGTTTGACAATTTAAAGTTTTGTAATCAAGGTTCGATAAACGACCGTTACGAAGCACTGGGCTTGTTCTGGATAGTTCGTTCCAGTGTGTTTATTGCGCAATAAGATGGAGAAGACCAAACGGTAGTTTGGACTGCGGGGTGAATAATTAATATCACTTGATTTTATTATATCACTTGCGCACGTTCCCTGAATGACCTTTGAAGGGAACGCGAGCAAAAATTAAAGAAAAAAGAAGGATAAGGGTGTACACACGGTGGCTCATATTACCGCGTGTGGTTGTGACAATCGATTTTCTGAGACTACTATTCTGGGCAGGGGCGGCAACGCCTCTTCCAGGCTTGCACTTGAGGCCTTATTTATCAAGAATAACAGATATAGGTGTACAAATGAGCCTTCTTTCTCATTCCTAGATGCCGAATTTGACTTGCGATACTGCCTTTGATGTGCATGTGCCTGTTCCTATTTGCTTGGTATGCGCATGCGTGACAAGAGGATATATATGTACGATTCTATCCTTCCATTAAACAGTTGTGAGTAGCTCTGGTCTTTGTCCACCTTTCATGTCTGTTTTTGTCGCGCTAATTTACTACTTCAATCATTAATTAAATTATGGGGTTTTACGTGCCAAAACCACTTTCTGATTATGAGGCATGCCGTAGTGGAGGACACCGGAAATTTAGACCAGCTGGGGCTCTTTAACGAGCACCTAAATTAAGTACACGGGTGTTTTCGCATTTCGCCCCCATCGAAATGCGGCCGCCGTGGACTACTTCAATTATGTCGGCTTGAACGTTAGGTGAAAATTCAATAAAGAGACGTGTTCAAGTGAGAGAACTTTGAAGGTGCGCGCCGAATGAATAATTGGAATGGAATGCCACAGTTAAAGCTTGACTAAGGGCTTGCTTGAAGGCTTGCCACTGAATACCATGGCTAAAACCTTCCGACAACGACAGTATCTGCAAAGTCTCCTTTGGTGTCCGAGTGTCCAGAGAGCACAGTGCTGAAGCTATATGTACAGTCTTGGTCAAAAAACTTGAACCCGCTGCGAACGGCCGGGGAGCGGTTGCGCTCCGTTATCGCGGCGCTGCCACCGTCGGCGCGCGCCGCTGACCGCTTGCATCGAGGATAAAGAGGGCGAGGGAAGCATTTCTCTTACTCTCAAGCGTCGTTTGACAACAGCGCTCGTGAAAAACTAGTACGGCGAACGCGGCGCGAACGCGACGGTGGCGAAGCGGAAGCCACACGACCGGCTAGCATGCCGCTTGCAGCGCATGCTGGATGAGCGGGCGGGGCTTTCTGGCGACCGCTGTCAAACGCGATAGGCTCAAATTTCACAATTCCGAGTATCGCAATCATTAGTTATTGTTTTCAGGGAGCAAATTAAAGTAACAGCGCTATGAATAGTCCTGCTCATGCTCGAACACGGGCACTTCGCGAGAATCGTAGCTAAGATCTGACTGCGGCAGCTTAATGATATAATAAATAACGTGCCACAATGGCATCTCGCATTTGTAATTATGAATGTCACAATTAGCAAATTAATCAAGAAAGCATAAGCTTCAGGGTGGCATCTGTGTCTCTCGACAAAATCACAGGAGGGAGCATGCCTTCAAGGCGTTGTGTGTGGCTTGGTCTGTGGTTGCCCCGAACAATTCGAGCTTGCCGATGTGCTTGACTGTAAACTAGCCAGGGTCTCTGGTTGAAAGGACGCTACGTATCACCCTTTTTTGTAAGCTGCCTGTGAAGTTCTCTCTCGTAGAGACGAACAATACCTCAGTACACTATATCTAAAATACTTCTTCCAGTGAACCCGTGACAGCGACAGCATCGCCGGTGTGACGCCTTCACTATGGGAGAATCCCATAATCTCGTGGCGCTGGTCTACTTTACGCGATTCAAACGCGTGATGCCCAATGTAGACGGGATAAACTTACACTGGCCTCATGTGTGCATGAAAGTGGGCCCTAACGACGAAGCAGTATGCAGGAAGATGTAAAAAAAGGCTAGGTAGTGGGCACTTTCCAAAATTCCAAGGCAATGGGTCTAACTCAATCGGCTAGCCAGGCAGGGCAAACGTCTTCTAGTCCCGAAAAGTTGTGATAATCTCACGTTGGGTCTAATTATAGAACTTCAACGCGAAACGCACTCATTTGGTCGGTCCTCAATGGAGAATTGCGGTCAACGTATTTTAAACATTACAAGGGTGATCACAGGCCCTTTACGAAGAGAGCCTTTGTAGTCGAAATTACTGCTTCTAATACGTGGAACAACGCTAGACAGCACTGAGAGAAGTTAGCTTATTTCTTATCTATTGTTCTTATCGCAGTAAGAAACACATTCATAAGGTTTATCTAAAAGCATAATGCGAAGGCTCTCGCCTTTGAATGTGTAGGATAAATTCTAATAGGTAATTTCGATTACTAGGGAAATTTTTATACTATAATGCGCTGCATGGAAGCCGGGCAGTTTCGCCCAGGCCACCACATTTACTCGCACGAAGCGCCGTACCACGGCGGCCGTTAGACGACTTCGCAGGTGGCAGAACTAACGGCGCACTTGTTTTTCACGAGCCGTGTTATCAAAGGATGCTTGAGAGTGAGAGAGATGCTTCCCTCGCCCTCTTTATCCTCGGCGCTAGCGAGCAGCGGCGCGCGCCGGCGGCGGCAGCGCCGCGATAGCGGAGCGCAGCCGCTCCCCGGCCGTTCACAGCGGGTTCAAGTTTTTTGACCAAGACTGTACGTTAGTCACCCAGTGCCGTAACAAACCTTAGAATTTAAAAGACCTAAAAATCGTTTGCCATGTTCTGACACACTAGCTGCCAGGTAGCGCAATAAAAGAAAGTTGCGGCCAACTTTTCAACTAAAACGCATGTCGAAAGCTCGGCGACTTTGATGGTAGCTTCCACAGGGTGCATAGCAACGGAAAAGCACAGGACGCAAGGAAGCGCCGTATATTTGTTGAGTCTTATGAGACATTCAAACAGTAACCACCACACAGACAGAAAGACAGGAGAAATGGGAAATGCAGGGAGGTTAACCTGATCGGTAGATCCGGTTTGCTACCCTACACTGGAGAGAGCGGGGAGGTAGGTAAAGCGATAGCAAAGTAGTCACCGCATACCGTCACCACACAGCACAGTACCACTTGCAGCCCTATAACTTGCAGTAGCACTTGCAGGATACAGCTTCTGGTCCAGTTCTGTTGCCCGTAAAAATTGCAACAGTGCCCTCGTCGCCCTCCGCTGCGATGGCTTGTGATGACAGCATTCTAAAATAAGTTCCTCTGTTAGAGGCCTTTGGTCGAATCGCGCTATCACGATTTCGAGAGATCGTCTTTGTAAATTGTAGTGAGGAGGGAGGAGGAGGAAAGAGATAAGCAGAAGGCAGGGAGGTTAACAAGAATAACGTCCTGTTGGATACCCTACACTGGGGGAATGGGAAAAGGGAAAACAAAGAAGACAGGGGAAGAGAGGAGTGCGGACAGTCACATAGAAGGTGCGAATAGTCTTCTCGCTACCACAGTCATCACACGAGACGTCGTTGGCCCATCCGATTCGGAATGCAAAGGACTTCGTCAAGGCCACTCCTAGCCATATTACACAAAGCAGGGTAGCTGTAATGCAAAGACGTAGGTTGTGCAGCCGGTTCCTTTGAAAACTTCCTGCGGTCCACAAAGAGAACGTGATATCACGGGGGAGCATTCGAAGTTTTCTAGTGGCATCTGTCCTTGATAACAGTATCGGTTCCTCTTCATTGCCTTGAAGAGCCAACCGAGCAGCGCTATCGGCATGTTCGTTCTCTATGACACCGCAGTGACTTGGAAGCCACTGAAATGTCACGTGGTGTCCTTTCTCAAACAAGGTATGCATTAGTTCTCTAATCTCAAATACCAGTTATCCGCGTGGTCTATGTCACAGGGCTGATAGAAAGACTGCAGTGCTACCTTTGGGTCACTGAATATTGAACACCTTCGAGATTGGTCTTGGCTGACGAGACGAAGTGCAGCGCGACGAGCTGAAAGTTCCGCAGCCATCGCTGTCGTTGGGTAACATGTCTTGAAACTGATGGTGGTGGCTTTCGCTGGGAAATTCACGGCTCCAGAGGAACACTGGAGAGTTGCCGATCCATCAGTATAAATATGTACGTGGTAGGTGTACCTCTCGTGCAAAAGGAGGAGAGTTAGTTGTTGAAGAGCAGGTGATGACAGCTTTTTTCCTGATTCCTGGTATGGTGAGGTGCACTGTAGGTCGAGCCAAACACCATTGAGGAATCGATGGCTTAGTTGCGGGGGTGAAGCCTGATGGAAGGCGGGTGTAATAATCCGAAATGGTAGTACAAAACGGTGCCTGCGGCCTTTCTGACGGTAGTGTTGCCAGACAGTGGGAACGGGCACGGGCAACGTGCCTAATGCGCACTCTTATCACTTCCAGCGCAATGTGTGTTTGTATGGGTTGGTCCCGGGCGAGTGCCATAGTCGCCACTGTCGATGTGCATTTTGGCCAACCAAGACAAACCCTGAGAGCCCTAGCTTGAACAGCCTGTAGAGCACGAAGATTTGTCTGGCAAGTGTTGGTCAGTACGGGTAAACTGTAGCACAAGAAGCCCAGAAAAAGAGCCCTTTACAATTCTAACATTGTATAAACTGACATTCCCCAAGTTTTTCCGCCCAGAAACTTGAAAAGCTGAGAGATTGCTGTCAGACTTGCGGTTAAAGCGCGAAGATGGCCTGTCTGACCTCGGCAAAGGAGAAGTCTTCGTCCAGCTCGGGGCGTGGAGGTGCAAACCCCTCGCCCCCCGGGCCGGTCCGACACGGCCCTGTAGCCCTGGAGCGAGGCGGCGGAGATTAATGTTTCCTAGAGAGCAATCACCAGAGGTTTCGCAGCGAAATACCTGAAAAACTGCGGCAGAGGGATTTTTTGGTAGAATACCCTCTGCAGTTCCATTGCCAAATGCGAAATCTTTCTTTGGATCTGTCCATTATGGCTGACCTGACGGACTACCACTTAACGGGGCAGTTAGGGCAGCGCAAGGACTGGGACCTCCTGTCGCCGTGCTGGTGGGATAATGAAGTCTAGCTTCCTTTAGTATGGTGCGAACGGTTAGCGGTTGTACGACGGAGGCGGATGAAGCCATTCGCGCCTCATTGGCGTCGGTGCGATCTTCGAGAGCTCCAAGACCCCTGTTGGGGTCCCGAGCGCAACTTGAATTTGGCGGACGTTATCACTGAGGCAAGCCACGTTAGCGGTGACCTGTTTGAGGCCGTCTGCCAGCTCAATGAGACTTTGCTTAATCTCGCTGACTTGTGTGGAGAACTACTCCAACTCGTCTAGCGCGCATAGCCGGCGATCGTCAAAAATTTGATCAGCAGGTCAAGGGCGTCAGCTTTTGTACAAGAGCCATCGAACGCTCTGGTGCCCGCGTGTCTTCCAGAAAGTTCTACACCATTCGCGTCGCGCATACATGCAATCCAATTACACAAGGTTTGAAGACAACCCAGAGAGCGGCTAGAACCATCGATAACATTTCAGGAACTTCCGATATATGCAGGCGCGCCCTGCGCTGAGCGATAACATTTGTTAACGTGCGTCCTCACTTGTGGAAATTAGCGCGCACAAGGCGGCGCGCCTACAAACGCGCGCCGCGTTTTTAAGGCCCTCCACTGCGCGTTCGCGGTCGCGGAGGGCGGCGTACAGGCGGGAATTCTCGCACTCTGGAGATTCATCGGGAGCCTACGAGAATTCCCGCGCGTTTCAGCCGTTGTTACTCCCCGGCTGCTGGGACACGGCGCGCGCTCCGGTCGGGCTCGCCGGCGAGAGCATTAGAGACTGTCCGGTATTCAGACCAAGCGCGGTCGGTTTGCCGGTTTAGCGGGGGCGTAAGCGTGAGCGGCCAGATTTGGTGGCGCCAGCTGGTAGCGCAAAGCTCAACCACACAAACACAGAGCTAATTATTATATTCTGCTTAGTTGCTGGTGTAAATTTTCGACATTGGTGTAACCGTGTTCACAATTACGCCACTGTCAAAAATTTGCACCAGTAGCGAAGCAGGATATAGTGGGTTACTGTAGTTTTAGCTCTGTGTTTGTCTGGTTGAACTCTACACTACCAGGCGGCTGCACTGCTGTGGCCGCTCACGTTTACGCCCTCGCAAATCCGGCACTCCGCCCAAACTGCTCCCGTCAACCGGAATGGACGTCCGCACGCCAAGTTTCGTCCTAGACGCCAGCGCTCGTTTCTCTCCGGGCGGAACGATTTCACCTCCAACGGGTGTATGTTTCCGCCGCCGCTTCCCTTCACGACCGCGCCCGCGTTCAGTTCGCGCTGCGCGCGAAACGTCTCGTTTGCGACGGCGCCTCATCGGATGACCGGAAATTCTTATTGTGTTGTTCATTGTCACGACAGCAATGTAAACACGAATGGGTTGATGCCAGCTGTGAAATTCTGCCGATTCACAAGAAAATCGTACGAAAAAAGCAGACGACAGACATGGATTACTGCGGTGCGCCGAACGAAGTAAACAACTGGCAAACGAAGCGAGCTCGCTCATTGATCACTCCTGAGTGTGTGACGATTTCTATATGTAACCCACATGAATTTAATAATTACTCGGTACATAATCCTTTTATCAATAAAAAACTTCATTTGTTCAACAAGCGCTAGTCCTGTCTTCCTTCTCGTGTTTCGTTTATGTGTGCGCTGCCCGAACGGAAACCACTTCTGTTGTATGCGCTAGCAGTGGCCGATGTTCACGCGTGCCGAGAAATTGAATATGTGCAAGATCCATTGAACATGACCGGAGTTCATTCCTGCATCACTACTGCACCGATCGATCGAGTTACTGGACGATAGAGGCCCGCGTCTTGGTCGTGCCGGCATTGCTGAAGCAGAAATGATTACCAATTACCAAGACCGATTTCAACTTCCTTCTCTTGAGCACTGTTAAAAAATGACCAAGCTATTTACATTGCTCTCTCTATTCTATATTGTAGGGGACGTACTAGTTAGAGTTGTGTGCACATGTCGCACTTGTGCTATGCAGCGATATATTTTGTTTTTTTCCAGACAGTGTCGATGGAAGTCCGTCGTCGCCATCAGAGACAACACGGATTCGTAGCAAACATTTTGTGAGAAATTGCGAAAATTATTTTTATTCTTTATCAAACGTTGTGCGACGCCAAACTCTGAGCCTTCATTGGCGCTAATGGAGTTCCACAAACTTCTTTTGACAGCACGCTTCGTTTGTTCTTTCGAAAGGCCGGGGTACTGAGCGCGTGCACTTATACTTCTTCACTGTGTGTGCTACCGTAATAAGAAGCGGCAAGACACACCAAGATGTGCGCGCAACGTGTTCAGTATTTATTTGACTCGAAAGGAAAACAAAGCACTCAACAATGATAACTATGGGGGTCGAACACGATGAAACAAACGAATACAAATAAAGGAATGTTTTAGGTTAAGACAATGAGCTGGAAGTGCTTTTTCTCGATAATCATTCCCTACACCAGACAGACCCTGCCCGCCGGCGGGGAATTGGACACGTCACGCTTCGAACTTCAATTAGTATCTCGTCATGTCCCGAGCGGCAGCAATGACAGCGCTCACCGTGGAAGGCATTGAAGTGTAGAGTGGCTTGATCAGCGATGTGTTCATTCGCAGCACGTCTCAGTCGCTGACGATGGTGGATCGAAGCGTATCCACGGGCGACTGATAGAGGTGATGGTGCGCCAGCGATACTTTCAACGAGCCCCAGAAATTTGAAATGATGTTGGCGCCCGAGAATTGAGGCAGCCACTCCATGAGAGTGAAGGTGCGCTCTTTTAGCAGTTCTTGCAAAACACGAGCAGTGTGGATCGGTGGCCTATCGTGTTAAAATATATAGTCGCCTTCCAGGAACGGGCTGTCAAGAACGTATGGAATCAGAACGTCGTCTATGACTGCCTTGCACCTTACAGCGATGAACTTGCCTTTGAGGCGTGTCAGTGGGCCTTGCACAACGCTTAGTAAAAAATACCGGCTCATTTCACGCAGTAATGATGAGATCGGCGCAATGCAAATGACAGTAGAACGCTTCCCGACAATGCGGCCAGCGCGCGTCGCCATAGCAGACGACGCCGTTCAAGACCCTGCCCCTCGAGCACCTGATCCTGCGCGAGCGGCTGCCGCCGCCTGGCTCAAGCGCTTGCCGCATCACGATGCAATGCGCTCCGAGTTTTCCCCTAAGTGTGAAACAGACTGTACATCGTCTTTCGAATAAAACGTCCACGCACACACACGTAGGCACACACCGCGCGCGGTACGAAATGTGCCCAAACACGCGCAGTGCAAGAGGCAATCAAGGCGGTGCGAACGAGAGATGGGAGAGGCGAACCACCCGCTAGTTGAATTTTGCCCCGCATGCGGCGCTTTCAACGCCGGCGCAGCAGCGCCACTCGCGGTGCCGTTCTTGTCTATAGCGGACAGGCTAAAAGTCTCTAATGAGTTCACTGCCCACGCGACGACTTCGGCGCCTGTGATTGGCTCGCTCGGGCTTGCGGAAACGTGGCGCCGCGAAAAAAATGAGTTCTAGACGAATCCTTGCGCAGCACAGAGTTCTTGCCGCGAAAGCGCCGCTTTCTTAAGCGCGCCGTCTTGCGCGCGCTTATTTCCGCAAGTGAACATGTACCGTTAAACGGTGAAAACCGCTCGCCCGGGGAAGTTAAACAAAGTCCACGTGTCAATGCCCCCTTCTGAAAAAGCATCGTCCCGATGCTACAAACAGGAGAGCGAAACACAAAAGGACACGGATCAGAGAAACAAAATCCATAGTTACACAGCCCAAAAAAGAAAGTCCAAAGATCAGCTCACCAAAGTCCCGAAGTTCGTTATTGCTGGTAGAACGGCTTAAGTCAAACAATGTGAACTTTTTCAGGTCATGAGCGGCGCCGCCGTGATAGCGAAATGCCGTCTTGCAGGACCTCATAGTCGAGTGCACCAATGCATCGGAAGATTTTGTAGGGTCCGAAATAGCGGCGTAACAGCTTCTCGCTAAGTCCTCGTCGGCGTATTGGGGTCCAGACCCAAACACTGTCGCCGGGCTGGTACTTGACGTAGCGTCATCGAAGGTTGTAGTTTCGGCAGTTGGTCCTCTGCAGATTCTTGATCCGCAGGCGGGCGAGCTGTCGGGCTTCTTCAGCGCGATGGAGATATCTGGCGACGTCAAGATTCTCTTCGTCGGAAACCTGCGTTGGCATAGCGTCGAGAGCCGTTGGGTTCCTGCGTAAACCAGCTTGAACGGCGTGATCTGAGTTGTTTCTTGCACTGCTGAGTTGTAAGCGAGTGCTACGTACGGCAGTATAGCATCCCACGTCTTGTTTTCAACGTCGACGTACATTACTAGCATGTCTGCGAGGGTCTTATTAGGGCGCTCCGTAAGACCATTCCTCTGCGGATGGTAGGCAGTTGTCCTTCTGTGGCTTGTCTAGCTGTATTGCAGAATCGCCTGGGTGAGCTCCGGTGTCCTCGGGGCTTGGGTGAGCCTCGGTGCCGTCCTCTGGACTAGGACGGCACCGAGGCCTAGGCTACTGGCGTCAGTGTGGATTCCCGTATGGGCGTCCTCGTCGAAGTGCGCAAATACCGGTGGCGACTGCAGGCGTCGTTTGAGACCTTGAAATGCGTCGGCCTGTGGCGTTTCCCACTTCAACTCTACGTCACATTTAGTTAAATGTGTCAGCGGCTCAGGGATGCGTGAAAACTCCTTGACAAAGCGCCTGTAGTATGTACAAATGCCAAGGAATCTATGCATTGCCTTCTTGTCAATGGGCTGCGGGAACTTTGCGATGGCAGCTGTCTTCTGCAGGTCGGGGCGGACTCCAGATTTTTTGATGACGTTGCCTAGGAAAGGAAGCTTATCGTAAGCGAAGCGGCAATTCCGGCTTCAGAGCGAGCCCTGATGACTTGAGGGCATCTTGTTCTGTGGTAAACCGCCTAAGGTGACCGTCAAAATTTCCAGCAAAGGCGACGACATCACCCAAGTAAACAAGACAGGTCTACCCCTTCAATCCTGCTAACACCGTGTCCATCACACCCTGGAACGTTGCAGGTGTCGAGCACACTCCAAATGGCATAACCGTGAACTCATACAGGTCATCTGGCGTGATGAAGGCGGTCTTTTCGCGATCCCTTTCGTTCACTTCTATTTCCCAGTAGCCAGACTTGAGGTCCATCGACGAGAAGTATTTAGCATTGCAGAGTCGATTCAATGCGTCGTCTATCCGTGGTAGGGAGTATACATCCTCCTTCGTCATCTTGTTCAGTTGACGATAATCGACACAGAAAGGTAGGGTTCCGTCCTTTTTCTTCACGAACACTACATGAGATGCGTACGGGATTTTCGACGGCTGGATGATGTCTTCCTGCGGCATTTCATCGACTTGTTGCCTAGTGCGCGTTCTCGGGTTGAAACTCGATAAGGGCTCTGCCGGAGTGGTCGAGCGTACTCTTCGGCTATTATGCGATGCTTTGCAACTGGTGTTTGTTGAACCCTCGATGACGTCGAAAAGCAGTCTTTGTATGGTCGTAGAAGACTTCTGAGCTGTTATTGTTTACTAAGGAGGGGACTTGGAGTTATGTATAAGTCTGGTTCGGGAACTATGGTCATCGGAGTAGATGCGGCAGAATCTGAGAGGACGGACGCATTGCTGGTTTCCACAATTTCCTCGATGTACGCGATCGTCGGACCCCTGTTGATGTGCTTGAACTCCTGGATGAAGTTTGTCAGCATCACTTTCGCTTTCCCTCCATGCAGTCGAACGATCACTCTTGCGACCCGAATTTCACCGTTGAGCAGTAGACATTGGTCGCCCTCGATGACGCCTTCTACGTCTGTGGGTGTTTTGGTGCCAACGGAAATAACAATGCTGGATTAAGGCCGGACCGGATGCTCACCTAATCTTTGAGCACACTCAAGTCTTGGTGACTACGACAGCTCTCTGGTGGTATCGCTTGATCTTCCGACAGCTTTATCAACTTCGCCTTCAGTTCGATGATTGCGCCGTGTTGGTTCAGGAAGTCCATGCCGAAAATGTTTTCTTGTGAACATTGCCGAAGGATAACAACGGTGGCAGGGTAAGTCGTCCAGTCATCAATGGTAATATGGCAATTGCGATGCACATTGCTGCCGGCATTATTAGATGTCCGAATTTGAGGGCCTTCCCATGCATTCTTAACTTTCTTCAACTGGGTGGTAAGGGGTCTAGTACTCATGACGGAGTAGTCGGCTCCTGTGCCAACTTAGGCGGTGACTGCATGGTCATCGAGAAGCACGCCGAGGTCGGTGGTTCTTTGTCTTGCGTTGCAGTTAGGTCTCGGCGTCGGATCAATGCTGCGTCGTGTTGACATGTGGCTGGATCATGGCGTCGTCAGGTCTTCTTTTGTCTGCGTATTCCTCAAGGCTGCGTCGGGATGGCGGCGTCTCGTTGATATATCGTCGAGATCGTCTTTTCGGCATCTTCGTCGGCTGCGGAGGTTCTTCGTCAGTTCGACGAACAGCAACCGCACCTCGATCGGTTGCTGCTTTTAGTTTTCGGGATATGGCTTGGAGATCGGCCCTGGGCTGGGCCAGTGTACCGTCGGCATCGCGGGGACAGGTAGCGGCCTGGTGACGGTGAACGAGATGGTCGTCGAGGGCTCCACTGAGTGGCGGCGAGATAGTCGGCGATGTCACGTGGGCGTTCACCTTGCTGTGGTTGCGGTGCGTTGACGACGAACCCTCGCAGTCCCATCTCGCGGAAAGGACATCAGTGGTAGATGTGGCCGGCTTCTTCGCAATGATAGCAAAGTGAACGGTGGTCGGGAACGCGCCAGACGTCAGTCTTCCTTGCAATCTTACGTGGGGCGTTGGGTTGGCGTGCTGGCGGCGGTGGTGGTGGATGACGAAACTGTGGCGTTACCGGGGCCTGGCGCCGGCGCGGAGGAGGAACGTGACGGCGGTCTACGACAGCGTACGTCATCGCTTCTGGCTGAGACTGCGACGAGTGAGCTACTCCGAGTGATTGTTGGAGCTCCTCGCGTACGACGTCGGGAATCGAGGCCCCTTGAGGCTGTGATGAAGGAAACAGCTTCTGCAGCTCCTCCTGCACGACCGCTCTGATAGTCTCGCGCAGTTCGTCGGTGGCCAGTGATTGATCTCCGGCGTAGTTGAGTTTTTGCGGTGGTTGAATTGCCGGTTCCGCATTTCCAATGTCTTTTCGATGCTGGTATATACATGCTGGTACATGCGATACATACATGCGATACATGCTGGTAGCCTCGCGAAGAAACTCGTCGACGGTCTTCGGTAGGCTTCGTGCCATTCTAGTGAAAAGTTCCTCCTTCACACCACGCATCAGTAGGCGGACTTTCTTCTCATCGGGCATTTCCGAGACGGCGTGGCGGAATAGGCGGCTTACCTCCTCCGTGAAGATCGGGATGGTCTCATTGGGCAGCTGCACTCGCTTTTCTTGTAGAGCTTGGGCTCGTTCTCTGAGTACGACGCTTGTGAATGTCTGCAGGAAGTCGCTTCGGAACAGATCCCACATTGTTAAAGTGGCTTCTCTATTCCCGAACCACGTCCTGGCGACGTCTTCCAATGCGAAAAAGAAATGTCTCAGCTTCTCGTCGGAGTCCCAGTTGTTGAAGGTCCCGGTTCGTTTGTAGATCTCCAGCCAGGCTTCTGGGTCTTCAGACGATGATTCATGGAAGGTTGGTGGGTCCCGAGGTTGTTGCAGCAGAATGGGGGACGCTGGGGCAGCCATTGGAGTTGCTGACTTGGGCTTGATCCTCCTGGTCTTTTCGGAAAGAGGTCCGAATTCCGGTAGCAGACCTTGCTGCCTACGGCTAGCTCCCTGCTCTTCGACGACGTTGGCGTGGTCCTCGGGCTTCGGGCTTGGATCGCGGCTTTTTGGAGGCGTACGATACATGAACGCACTAGCACCTGCACCGGCTGTCACGTATTGACGGTGAAGAAAGCAAGAAAACTGGGAATGACGAAACAAGCGTTTTATTGGGCCAACCTGTGCCCTCAAATACGGATTACCCTCAAAGAACGGCAACATCAGCGAACACAATCGGCGATCGTCAAAAATCTGATCTTAGGGTCAAGCGGGTCAGCTTTATAAATGAGCCATCGAACGTTTCAGAGTAATCACTGGTGCCCACGTCTCTTCTAGAAAGTTCTACGACATTCGCGTCACCCATACATGCAATCAGATTGCACAAGGTTCGGCGCCAACCAGATAGCGGGTGGAACCATCGATGACATTCCAGAAAATTCCGATACATGCAGGCGCGTCCTGTGCTGCGCGATAACATTCGTAGGTGGTGAAAAGCGGTCACCCGGAAAAGGTAAAGAAGTCCACGTGTCAATAATATATATGTGGCTTCCTCCTGTATTTGTGGGAAATGTACTGGCTTTTATAGGTGCAGTGAACATTGAATAAAGAATGAAACAATTACTGTTATCATAAAACTGTACATTCCATAGTAGAAGTAAACCAGCAACACAATGGATCCAAGAGTGCAAATCAATGCTGCCATTTTATTCCTTGCCGCTGTGTATTCAGTTTTCATGCCAACGACTCTTCTAGATCGTTGAACAAGCTGCTCCAATGTTGCAAGTTTCACCCCAGAGATGGAAGGAGGATCTCCTGTCATTCTACTACTCTAAGACGTAATTTTGCTGTGGGGCTATGGTCGCATTCAAAAACAGCTGTATAATTCTAGATATAGCATAAATTCTTTCCATTTTATTCATTCTATAACGAAAATGGTACCCTGAGGCGCGTGTCGACAGCGTACCGACGTCGCACCACACAGTCTTACAATATTGTGCATGTAAATCTGAATGAACTCCCGCGATTTTGGCGGTTAGAGTGCAGGCTAATGCTTATTTCTCTCAAAACAAAAGACGCACAGCAGAGCCTTTCACTAAGCGAAAAGGCGACAAAAAAAGCGCCCCTCCAAACATTTCGTTTCTTCCTAGGTGGAAGCCAGCGTGATAAAAATTAGGAACAAATTATGCACCGCCCTTCAAGGTACACAACAGCTGATTTGACGAAACTTTCGGAGTACGTAGGAAAAGCAGACCCCACTCGGGCGTTCTGAACAGGTTTCGAGGCTCAAGCGGCGCCTTGAAAATTTTCTGTCGTCATGAGTCAGGCGCTGCAGTCTTCTCCGAGTTTCAAGACAAAGCATTTAAAGCGAAGAACGACGCGCGCAGTAGCAGGAAACTACGCATACGTGCCCCCAGGCATTTTCCTTCCTACATGCCCACAAGACTGTGACGGCAGTCGCCATTAAAAGTTACCACGTACCAAACAACCTCCAATGGTCCGGCTACCATTTGGGCCTTTTCCCCAAAGGCACCGCGCACAAGGCCCCGGAGAGCAGGAGGGACAGCTTCAGAGGAAGTTGGCTTGCCGAGGCTAGCGCAATCGCGTGACAGTGCCTCCTAGTCATGGAGGAAGGAAAAAACGGAGGAGGGGGCCCTGACGTTACTCTTTGTGAAGCTAAGTGAAGCCGGAAGTTGGCGTTTCTCCGCCATTATGTCGGGCCAGTTCCTCTCTTTTGTTTGTATATCTCAAGAATCCACGCCATGCTGAGAGCAATCGGGCTGCTTCGACAAGCGCGCTCCGCAGCATACTAAACCAAAGGATGCAATCGCGTTGTCTCATCGCATTACCGTTGCCGAAGTCATGTTGGAAGAAGTTCATAATGAACTTCACAAATTGGTTCATGAGGTCCTATCTGTTGCTTTTACCGGCTTTTAAGAAAATAAACATGCTTTATCAGCCCAGCTAACTGAACTATTCTCATATAAACCGCAGGTACCGGCCGCTGCCGAGTTCTTGCTGCTTTCTTTTTTAAAAAAGATCACCTTTACCGCTTTCTTCGACTTGCTTTTCTCTGGTTGGACTACCTGCGGCTCTCAGAGGCACTTGCGAGCTGTAGACATCTGGCTATACGAAAAAAAGAAAAGTACGCATTCTCACTGCCCTGTAAGAATGCATTGGAGACACGTAAGACACACCAATCCATATGCGATCGATCTGGAGTTTATGAGCACAAACACATATTCTCGCTGTGGCTTGAGGAATCGTCGCGCTTTATTGCACAAATTTCGGGTGGGCGTGCACCACTACAACAGCGCACCGGCGAGGAGGCAGAATGTCATTTCTGACTCTGCGTTTTGATTCACTGACTGTGGCCTGAGGTGCCGTCTTTCCACGGTAACTAAAACTTCACGAGAGCAAAGTTTTGTGATAGCCAGCGCATGGTGCAGAACAATACGCACGTAGACCCGGTCTACATGCGACCATTGGACAGCCGTTGGATGTGTTCGTAGGTGTACGTTCTGTGGAGCCTTGCTCACTCTTGCAGCGCATCCGCTCACCTTAACTCCCCTGCGCTGATCTCGCGCACAGATAAAATTCGCCTACAGTAGGGATGATTCGTTCCTTAAGACAAAGCAGCCGCTTCTTTCCCGTCTTCCCGGATGAAGCGTCGACTGGCCGGCGCACGGTGCTGAGGGCAGTCAAATGCACATATTTTGCGCAACGCTCTATCAGCACGTGTTTTGTGGTACAACTGTGCAGGTGTGTATGAACCTCGCAGGCGCTCTGGTTAAAAGACTTAGTGCTGTCGCGAATACTGCGAGAAACAAGCAACAGTTAAGCAACGTGTGTTTTAATGGACACGAAACAAGTTGTTACTTAAGACGAATGTTCTAAAACCAAGATTATCCATTGTTGCATAACGTACGTTCTACGTACCGCAAATGCACCATGCGCAGTCAAAAGCAGGAAAGCACCTGCAAGGCGTTCATTGTAGAGATTCTGAAACGCATCGGTTTCGGCCTGCGACGGCCCGTTAGCATGATTCCGCCGAAGAGGGCAAAATTTCCCGCGGATATTTCTTTGTCCGTTGCCCATGCCGTGGCGCGGTATATTCTGTGCAGCATCGCATGCGCTTTCATTTCACGAGCTTTAGTTGCTCCTGTCGCACCTGGCCACAGCAACATCAGGGAGAGCACGGTCCAGATAACACAGTGCAACAAACGCAAACCTGCCCACACAACGCTTTTGCCACGGTACTAAACCTACAGAGCAAGACGTGTGAGCGCGCACAACCATAACAAAGCGCTATTGTGGCCCGAGAACATGGCCGCTACACAAAGAGAAAGCAAAAAAGGCAGAAACTACCACGTCGCTTCTTCCACACTTTTCTGCTAGCTCGTGGAGGGTGTTGGGCCTCTGTTCAGTTTTTTCCTTCCTCCATGCTGCCGAAGTACAGCGCCCCTTCTTCCTCCCCTTCCTCCAGGTTCCGTGCGCGCGACGGAAGACGGCGCGCTTCCTCCCCACTTTCCTCCTTCCCTTGAGCGCGCGAGATTGAGCCGAGATCGTCGGTTCCCCTTGCGCCCAGTCGCAAAATACGCAGTTGCTGCCTAAGTACAACGCCCCTCCCTAACTCTCCTCCCACCGGTTCCTTGCGCGCGACGGAAGACGGCGCGCTTCCTCCCCGCTTTCCTTCTTAAGCGCAATCGTGAAATACGCAGTTGCAGCTGAAGAACAACGCTTCGCCCCTACCTTCCGTCCCCTCACGGCCTTTCGCGCGCCAGATTACGGACTCTCGCGCGTCATCCCCTCGCCCGCTTTGGCGCGGTGATGGTGTGGTCGCCCTTGGAATGCATATGGAATGTCACGGCGACGCCGACGACAAAAATGCGCTTAGAGTGTCCATATAATTGAAATCGAAATAATAAGAAAATAAATACTGTTTAAACAAATTAGAATACGAGTAGTCTCATTTCTCACCACGGCCATTGCCAAAGTCATGTTTTTACACTTAGTTCACGTGGGTGGTCCACCCGACTTTGTAGGCTCTCGACGTTCGCTCTTCGTATCCATCGTATAGCTAGCTAGCATAACCTAGTGTTGATGAAATCAAGATCACACCGACTGAGAACAAAAAAAGCAAGGTGAAAAAATTAAAGATGCTTCGGCTCACACACAGGAGCCTTTTTCACAGCCTCGTCTTTTGATTTTTCATAAAATCCCTTTTTTTAGTTCCTGGTAGGGGTTTTCTGTTTTTCATCATGTGTCTTACCGACCAGAGGGTATTCTGTCAAACCCTGGATTTCATAACCGAGGGTTCCGTGTCTTCGGGACTTCTCTTCCCGGAATTCGGCGTACTTATTCGGTGTTTACTTGTGCACCCTACAGTTAGGTTTTTTCCAGTGAATATAGCCTTCGCGAGTAACTTTCGCCACCTTTTTTTTTTTCGGTGGGATTTGGCACATATAGCTTACTGTTTTCTTTTTTACGATGAATACTGGGAAATTATGTTAAATCATTTTATTAGTTTTCTTGATGCTGAAGCGTGATTTATCACTGCAAATCCAAGTCTTCAACCCTATTTGTAGCCAATATAAAGGGAAAAAAACAGTTTGAGCGTGAGTGCGTGAGAATCGAACGGAAAGAGAATAGTTTGTTCGTAACATTATGCAGGTACAGAGGTCCAGCGAGAAATAGTGCGACCTCATGTTAGCATCATCCAAGTTGTGCAGCTCAACCATCACAGTGACTGCACCGCGAACACTGCGAGAACGAGGGGGAGGGCTCTGCCACCCACTGTCCCCGCCCCCTACCCCTCTTCACCCTTCCCCCGTTTTCAAAGCAGTGGTAGGCAGAATGGACGCAAATTGTGAGGCCGTGCGAATATCTGAAATTTCTAATACGTATTCATATTCGCTTCAATAATGCACTGATCGAAATTGTTGCATAATGGTTTCTGTTCGAATATGATATATTCTTTGGAATCAGTTCACAGCCGTTCCATTCGATTCATTTTCTCAAATTACTCCGGTTTCGCCAACGTCTACTGCATGAATCTAAAGCTTGATCGACCTACCCGACCTTTCTAAAAGATGTCGTATTTCCAGCATACGCTTGCACAAGGTATACCGCGCTAATAACCATTCGAAGAGGTCCCTTTTTTACATCTCTCAGCCTCTTGTCATTCCGCACTGATCACTGCATGGAAGTTGCGAGACCAACCTCTACTCTGAATCTTCTATTCCTAAACCAAGACATGACTGGACTCACCTTCTCGCATCGATCATCTTTATCATTTACCCTGAAATGTTCCACACTGCTGGCTGTGACCATGTGCTGCTTCCTCAGATATGTTTGTGTGTTCTGTATAACCACTCCCTATGTAAGGCCTGTACGGCTTTGAGAGTAAAAAAAAAACCTGTCAAAAGCAACAATTTGATTTTTGACGAAGTGGGATTCCTTAAAGTCTACATAAACCTGAGCACACGTGCGCTCTTCTTTTTTTTTGCATTTTCGCCCCCATCGATATACAGCCGTCTTCACCGGGATCAAATCCGTGGTCGAACTCGAGCGTAATACCAAAACCACTGGGCTAACGCGGTAATTCTCAGGAGTAAACGAAATGAAATATTCTTATTTAAGTCTTGAGGGGGGGGGGGGGTGGATACAGGTGAAAGTGAGGACATTGCAGAATTATTCTACTGCAAAAGAGCCACGGTTATTGCGCACAAGTCCCAGTTCCTCAGCGAACGCATGGCCCATAAAGAAAACTACGGCTGAATAATTTTAAGTCCTTCTATAAAAATGTCTCACTTTCAAGCGGTCTGTGAATGTACTGTGTGAATTCAGACAAAACAATTTATTGTTGGGCCAGTCTCACTATGTTTGATTCCCAATAAAAACCATGCGCGCTGCTGCACTATCATACGCTCCTTCTCGCGAGAACAGCACACTCCCTGTACAGCTGGTGGCGTGCTATTCCCTTGTTTTATTACTGTCATTGCCGTGGTGCACCAGAGAACTGAAAGGTGTCTGTCATTTACAATGCATCAGTTGAGCGGACGTCACTCATGGAATTTCACTCATGTACGAAAGAACTGTGAGTTCGACAAGCGAAATTTACGAATCGAATTGAATTGAATACGAATATTAGAAAAGACATTATCTTCGTATATCGAGTCGAATATTGTATGCTTCCTCATTTCTAAACAAAATGAAATATGATATAAAGTTCGCGGAGTCCGCTCGGTTAAAACATGAGACTCGTTCACTACAGGTAATATGCCCTTATTAACTAGACGTACCACAAACTGAGGAGCTCGTAAATGAGGAACAACTATAGTTTCGGTCATGTGGCGCACCATGATAATGAAAGCAATGAAGAAAGAAAACGGCAAGTTATCAAACGTCCGTAGACACCTTTATTCGTTGAAAGGGAGAACTACATTATTATGCAGAACCGCAGATGCTTTTAAGCGAATGCAAATATAGTTGGGCTTATCTTCTTTGCCTATGTTGAGGCCGCCTGAAAGCGAGGCCTAATTATGTAATTAGTTGAAAATATTGAGCAATAGTTGTTTGCCGCGTGCGTTCGCGTCAGAAACTGGTGCCTCTGCTCAACCACTGAGGCCCCATGCTGCAGAATCATTCGCAACCGGCCTCACTTGAATCGATCTCTTTCCGTTCTTTTCGAGCAGAAACGGATCCTGGGCAATTTTCAAAGTGAATTATCGAATTGAGCACGAATCGAATAGCAACGACAACTCGAGTCCTATTTAAAATTCTGAACACTAGCACGTTTCTAGGAGTAATGCAATTTTTTTTCATTATACAGACTCCACGGAAGCGTAGTATTTCAGCTAGTTTATAAATGAGGAAATATTTAGCATTCGCTTCGATATGGCGAAAGTTGTTTTTATCGAACATTTGTATTCCATTCGGTTGGACCATTCCACTACAGACGAACACCCCAACGATTACGTAAAGATTGCTTGAGATGCAGAGCCTTACGCGCGAACGTGACATCATCACGCTCATTGCATGATCAGAGCGCCTGCGCGCTCGCATCTGCACTTCGTGATCGCCATGTTACGTCAGTTTGTTTTCACTGCCCGTTTTCGGTTATAACTGAATTCACGCACAAAAAAAAGAAAAGAAATTGGGACTCTTTATGTTTGTTTAAACGGAATAGGCTGAACCTACATGTGTTTACTAAATCAAACACCAAGCGGACAATCATTGGAATGCCTGATATGTAAGGCGCACACAAATGCAGACACAAGCGTCCAGCAATTGTTCCCATGTTACTTTATATTATCATGTGCGAGCGGCAGGCACTGAGGGAGAGGATTGCGGCAGGCAGCAAATACGACGGGTGGAAATTTGGTTAAGAATTAACTTATGGTGTTTTACGTGCCAAAACCACTTTCTAATTATAAGGCACGCCGTAGTGGAGGACTCCGGAAATTTCGACCACCTGGGGTTCTTTAATGTGCACCTAAATCTAAGTACACGGGTGCTTTCGCATTTCGCCCCCATCGAAATGTGGCCGCCGTGGCCGGGATTTGATCCCGCGACCTTGTGCTCAGCAGCCCAACACCATAGCCACTACCCTTATGAAAATATGAGATGAGTTTCACATGAAAGTCTGACGAGTTTTGACATCACAGCCATTAGACTTTCTGATGAGTTTCTTTGGAATTTTCTGATTTATTCCTAATGTCATTCTATAACATATTGGCCACCGTCTTTCTGTAGAACTCTTGACGAGTGCTTTTCTTGTGAGCATGAAATGTCTTCCTAATGTGCGCTCCAAAGCAGTTTTCTTGTGACTTTCTCACGTCTTCCTAGCGAATCTCTAATGAGCTTATACATTAGACTGCCGGTGCTCGTATTACTCCTATAACAAAATTGGCCACCACGTGTGGTAACATTTTCTCATGTGTCTCAATGGCAGTCAGACCTTATTTAAATATGTTACCTGTGCGTGACTATCTTTGGTGCTATATATATGCAGCCTGTATGCATGTATGTCCAGTGAAGATGCAGCACTTCTGACATGTACATGGGCCCTACATATGCTGCATGTTAGACATTACTCAACGAAAGAAGTCTAACAAAAACATTTATTGGGCATATCAATGCTTCCTTAAATGCAGAAGGAGGTTAAATGAAAGGAAAACACAGTATCAGCCTGGTTACGGATGTGATATCTCCCTTTCATTTAATCTCGCTACTTATCACTGAGGAGAGGCTGTTCTTGAGGTGGAGTGTCGTCATCTTGAAGTAAGTGCATGTGTACCCTGCATGGTAGAAAGGACAGATAATTAACAAAACTTGGCAATCAACCACAGAAATACACGCTGTATCACTTGCTGCAGAACGGTCTGGAGACGTTATAGCTAGTTCTGCGAAAAATTTATGTGGTGTCGGTTCACACAAAGTTGAGGAACCACTGTGTGGCCTTTGGGTGCAGCAGTAACTACAGTAAGCAGAAATTGCTCTTGGCTGAACAAATGTGCAACATGGATCAGCTGTGGCGTGTGTACATGTCGTGAACTACTTCAGCTATATCGGTTTCCACTTGACAAAGGACAGCAGTATCTGTGGATTGCTAGCGTGAATGAGAAATTCTCACTAATTACTTGGCATGGAAATGAGCGTAGGAGTGTTTGTGTATGGGCAACCCAATGCATCCCAGAGACATCCAAGTGCCAGTCGTTATAGAATATTTGCATCAGCTACGGGCACAGTTCTCATACATTCCAAGCCTACTATGTCATGCATGTGTTGGCCTCCTGAATGATGGCATATATCCCATTCAAGAAATACACCACACCATGTCTGGGGTTTTTTATCATTTACACCCGAGCACTGCTTTCAGAGGGAGGGCACAAGTTGAAAAACAAATGCGTAAAAGCATGACAAACAAGCTTGCATAAAAATAATTTAATAAATAAGCATGGTGGTTGCTATGCCACGTCATTAGAGAGTATTCCTCTTTGTCATGCAATCATAATGAGCGTCGACTGACACACGTCCCATTTATGGCTGTGGTATTCTTCACTGATTTTGTTGTATCAGTCGGTTGCCATAGGCGAACGAAACAGATAAACAAGCTAAATCCAGTGCAAAGCTTGTCGTGTCAATGCATGGTCAAATAAGACGAGCACACTGGTCCTTTGAGTGAATTATGGTGCTCTCCTAGGCGCATGCTGAGGCACCAGCTAGTCAGCGTGCCCGATGTACATTGGACCAAATATGCACGTGATCAAAAGAGTAGCCTACATTAACCCTGAAAGATACGAGACAAATTTTGGGTATTTTTAACTAAGCAAGCCTCCAATGCCTGGGTGCCTTTGTCAATTCACTTGTGGACTGCAATGCACTTATATTTTCAGCAAAAATAAATTAGGCAGCATATGCACAACAGTCATGTTGTATGGTCTCCCTTCCCTCGCTGCGCAAATTTTGTCCTGAAAAGTTACATGAACTGATTGAATTGAAAATTGAATCGAGAAATGCAAGGAGGCAAGCGAGGCTTGCTTGGTTAAAGGTAGCACCACCAAATTTGTCCAGTGCGTGTCAGAGGCACTGTGCTGTATTCCTTTCACATGTGGTCAAATGTACATAGCGCAGACTGGCTGGTGCCTAAATATGTACCTGTGAGATCACCATATTTCATTCAAAAGACCAGTATGCTCGTCCGACTTGGCCACACATATCTGCAATGGGGCTTCAGGCCAGATTAGGATTGTTTATCTGTTTTCACCCATGGCTGAAAATTAGCAAGAGAAATCAGTCAGGCGCACCACATGAATAACAATAAGTGTGAGCCAGCCCCCATTATCAATGCATGAAGAAAGGCATCCTTTGTAGATTACAAGGGATAGAAATTAGTCTGTGCCTATTTACTTCTTTTTATGCAGACACCATTTACCATGATTTTATGCCTTTGAATTATAACTTCTGCCATCCCTCTCAAATTAACTGGTGCACAACACAAGTGCACATCCAGTGCTATTTTTCTTAGTCCTTCCAACAACTTAAACAGTCAGTTGTTAGCCAAGGTCATGTTGCATAGTCTCCCTTCTCTCACTGCGTAAATTTTGTCCTGAAATGTTACATGAACTGATTGGTAAATTCAAATGGACACTACAAGTTTCGCCGAGTGGGCACAGCTGGTTCTCAGAAATGCACAAAAACAGTGATGGGTATCTGTTGGCATCCTGTAGTGTGTGCAAACTAGCTGTGACATTGCTGCAGTAAACACACTCACAACTGCTACAATGCCTACCAGCATGACTAAGGGCAGCTTGCAAAGAAAAGAATACGAAGAAAGTGAGAGAAAAAATAGAAAGCTTACCAGAAAACACCTCACTACTTAAGTAACTGCAGCACAATGAATACTGGCCTTCCTATTTCATTTCAAGAAATTCTAGTTCATCAAATGTGTATTTGCCAGTGACAGTTATTCTGAGAACAAGACAGACATGATTGTAAATATCAATGTTAAACAATGGTAGGCACACTGCGTGCTTAGACCTGTGACATATATGACACACTACACTTCGAATTCTTACATGGACAAAAACAGCACATGTGTGTATCATAAGCAGAAAGGAAAACAGGGAAATATGGGCTACAGCATAAGAAACAGTTCCAAACAAATAAAACCAAGATAAAAAGAAACATACTGTGTAATAGGCAAAAATAAAATGGACTTGCAGGCAAGCAATTGATGCGAGAAAAATACTAAACGTCAGGACATGCGACGTGTAGTTTTAGCAGAACAAGATAATGTGTGCATAATATCTACAAACACAAATAAGCAGCAAGTGGAATGATGTTGCAGAAATATTTAGCCTATTTAGCAAGATGCATTAAGTAATATGTCGATACACTTATCCACTAATGATACCGAGATCCTACTTTTGTGAACACGTACACTTAAAGCATACCTGACATATCCATCCAGATTACACGCCATGTTGCTGCAGCCATGGCCACGGGTTATGTGGACACTGTTGTGGGTCACGGCTTCACCACTACAAAGAGAATTCTGTGTTAACTTATAGCTGTGGCACAGTAAGACTATCACATAGTGAACACATGCAAGGAGGATGTAAAAACAGTCATGAAAACAATGCCTGCACTGGTGCAGGGTGGCAACAGAGCACAAAGTCAAAGTTACTGATGAATGTCACGATAACAGGGACCCCTTCAAGAAGGCAAAATTTCACACGCAGGAGCAGCAGCGCATTACATGAATGTTTGTTTACTTAACGATTCTAGAGTTTCTTTCATAACTATCCCTTGTAATGTTTACTTACGTCGAAGTTATGGCAACACCCCTTCAAAACAAACCTGTACTAGTAGCACGCTGTGATTGCTTACATTTTTTTCCCCCAATACTGCTCGTAAATCGAAAACCTTGTAAGTAGAGATTATCTACAACGTCGAATCATTTATAAGCGAGGAAACGTCATAGCAGTAAGAATCGGTCAACAGGTAGATGAGTCGTTATCATGCGACTTCAGTAGAAAAACGGGAGCTCACGCACAAGCGCGCATGATGAACACGATTATTTCTGAACGTAATCTTTCTCATCAGAAGAAAACGCTTATCAAGATTTTCAATTCTGCATTATGGCAATTAATTCGCGCAACTAAACTCTGACACCCAGCAAGCATCGGCATAGGTCTCACTGTTGTCGTGGGAGTTCTCTTTCCTACGTTCGCAAGGCACCCTATGCCCACACGAGAAGCACGCACAACACGTGTGTAGTTAGCAAGCACGGTTACTCACCTTTTGAACGGCCCGACGCGGTCGAAAAGCGCCCTCCAAGTTGCCAGTGCTTCGATGCTACTCCCAGCAGACATACCGGTGCATAGTGGACGAGCAGTGGCACGCTAACAACACGCATTATTTCTTCGCGACGTCCACCCAACTTTCCACGACAACCAGAGACAAAGGGAACGCACTCGACAGCATGAACATCGTTGGTCCACATTTCGCTGGCGCGCCACGTACACGGCGAGTTTGCAGCGAGACACAAGCTGTCTGTGGCGCTTATGCGCACGCGAACTAAGTCACATTTGGTTACAGCAAACACAAAAACACACGATCTAACAAGCACAACGTTGCAGCTCGCACACCCGACCGACTCGAAAACAGAGCGACAGACTGATTGGATTGGATTGGATAGGAAACGGGACGGTAGGTGGCGCCACGAACAGGTCGGTTGGGGCCAGCCAATGTCTCGGCTAGCGTCATCTGAGGATTTGTGCGGCTGCCTAATTGCGCATAGCTGTTGCAAGACAAAGAGAACCAAAGATAAGTCTATATTGTAAGCTATAGCTTGGCATAGAAAGAAATTCTATAACGCATTTTCAATTTGAATCGCTTCGGCTATCTGCAGCCAGCAAAAGCATGGCCTTCGAGATCTGAAAATGTTAACCCTATAGAAAGCCGTTGCGGTGACGCTATTCGAACGATTTTCACTTCAGTTACCTCTCATAAAAACCGTGTATTACGCATTTCGCTGCTCCCCGTGCTACCTGCGCCGTCACTTCAATTTAAATAACTTCCTGCTGTCGTTCACATCAACTATATAGCCTCAGACATCGTTGACGCGATCTCCGAGCGACACATGTGCAGTGTGCGATGTTTTAGTGCCCGTTGCAACAGTGTCAGTCGGAAATCATCAAATCTGCTCGTGTGGCGCAGCTTACACCCCTGTCGTCCGTATCTTGCTTTCGTGTTGGCGTGTTTAACGTGCGCGGGTTGCACTCCTGTCGCTCGTGCCTTCTGTGTTGATCGTGCTACCCACGAAGATTCCTCGAAAAACCCACATGTCTCGGCAGCGTGCATTTGTCCTATGTGGTATACGCCAGAAGTGTGCGCTGGCGTACGATATGCGTGCAACCAAGTACTACAGTGCGTTCCAGCAAATAGACGCTGCCGCTTACGCGCAGTTTCTTTTTCTTTTCTTTTTTTCCCCGTCGTGGTTGCTCAGTGGCTATGGTGGTGTTGGGCTGCTGAGCTCGAGGTCGCGGGATCGAATCCCGGCTTCGGCGGCCGCATTTCAATGGGGGCGAAATGCGAAAACACCCGTGTACTTAGATTTAGGTCACGTTAAGAACCCCAGGTGGTCGAAATTTCCGGAGTCCTCCACTACGGCGTGCCTCATAATCAGAAAGTGGTTTTGGCACGTAAAACCCCATAATTTTTTACGCGCAGTTTTCCATGTCATGATCATGTCAATCTGCAGAATTGTCGGTTTGCCACTTAAAAACTAGTAACACATCCGAGTAATCAAACTGCCCAGAACAAGGCATACGCTATAGTTTGGCACTGTTTACCAAATGTGATAACGGGGTAACACAATCTTACAGTGCTCTTTAAAAAGGAAAGAAAATGACGTCGTTGTTTTGTGCCTAGCCCTGATTTATCGGAAGCGTTTCCAGAGTAGTCGGCGCTCACGCTGTGTTATATCGTTTTCTTCATTTTTGTCTCTTAGACTGCCCCCAACGATGAATCAAAACCACTCCCAGCAAAGGCCAAGGGTCCGAGTGTCTTAATTAATTGTATCCTAATTAACGGTACCTTACTCAACATCGTCTTCATTAACACCAATGGTCATGAGTTCGACCCCCACCAATAGTCATGGGTTCGAGTGCTTTCATCAACTATATCTTAATTAGCTGTACATTAATTAGCATCGCCTTCATTAACGACAACGTTCGTGGGCACAACTCCTACACAAGATCATGGGTTCGAGTGTTTTCATTAACAATATATTAATTAAATATGCCTTAATTAACATAAACTTTACCAACTAAGGCCGTGGGATTGAGTGCCTTAAGTGACTATATTAATTAACAGTACCTTAATTAACATCGCCTTCATTAACAACAAAGGTCGTGGGTTCAATTCCCACCCAAGGTACTGGGTGCGAGTGACTTGACTGTTAGATCTTAATTAACAGTGCATTAATTAGCACCATCATCATTAACAAAAGTCGTGGGTTCGAGTGCCTCAAATAACTGTATCTTAACTGTGCTCAATTAACACCGCCTTCATTAACACCGAAGATCGTGGGTTCGAGTATCCTAATTGACTATATATTAATTAACATTACCTCAATTAATATCGCCTTCATTAACAACAATGTTCGTGGGTTCGATTCCCACACAAGGTAATGAGTTCGAGTTACTTAATTCCTAGGTCGTAATTAACTGCGCCTTAATTAGCATCGTCATCATTAACAAAGGTCGTGGGTTCGAGTGCCTCAAATAACTGTATCTTAACTACGCCTTAATTAACAGCGCCTTCATTAACACCAAAGGTCGTGGGTACGAGTGTCTTAATTAACGACATAATAATCAGGTGCACATTAATTAACATATGAATTCACATGCTTCGACTTCCACTAAGGGTGGTACGTGCGTTCGAGTGCATTAATTTACTATATCTTCAATAAGTGTCTTAATTAACGGTATCTTAATCAACACCAAAGGTCGTGGGTTCGTAGCCTTAATTACCGCCAAAGGTAGTGGGTTTAACTCCCATGAAAGGTTGAGGGTTTGTAACCTCTTTGTACATCGAGTGCTCAGGCCGACAATGCCGGATTTTCCGGCTCATGAGCCATTTAATGCTATCGCATTACAAAGAATTTTTCACGACTTGGCATCGTACACATTCATACGTAATGTACTTTGACATTAGCAATAACACAAAAAAGCTGTATACTCCTCTCATCAGAAATCTTAAGGTGCATTGTCATTTGAGTCTCTGATGTACTTGTGATGCCAAAAAACATTAGACGATGCATTTCTTATGCATGTCTGATGTCACCTTAGGAACACATCACGTCCTCTACAGAAACTCATGGTTCATTTTCATAAGGGTAAGCAACCGCGGCGGGTCGGAAATTTAGTTAGGTGAACCAATGCCCTCAGAGAAAAGTACAATTCAGTGCTCAGCAATAAGGCTGATGTTAATACCGGTCGTCGAATGACAGTGTTCCAGGCCATCTGCTCTTTGTAGTACCCGACTTTCTTGGACTGCGTGGACACCTTTTCCTTCGACAAATCTTGCCACAGATGCACGGCGGCTGGGGTCACGGAACGCTGTGGACGTGCATCGGCAGGCGACGTTGACGTGCTACAACTCGGGGACTTCATATTCGTGTAAAAGTGATGGAAAAGAGATACGGACGCAAGGAAACCGCAAAGCACGGCATAGCTTGGAACGAAATCCATTCGACACGGCAACGATTTTCTTGATATTCAAATTATTATCTTGCATTAAGGAAGTGCAAGTGACTGTAACATTTTTATTTAACTTGCACAGGGCAAATGTAATTTGGGTAGGGAACAGCATGCAGGGGCGTAGCAAAACAGGTACGACTCGGTTCTGTAGCCTTGGCTGCACTGCTACAGAAAGTTGTCGCCAGGTATATTGTTGCCGGCGGCCACAGCATCTCCAGCCGCGTGGGCGATCTGCGCTTCCGAGGGTGGTGAGGTGGGGATGGCTACTCTTCTGCGCGGTGTCAGCTGCTGAGGTCACTCCACGGCCGGCGTGTGTGACGGGAATCATTGCTCCTGCAAGGGGCGGTGACGAGCGGCTTCGAGTAAGGCTCGATGTGAGGCTCCCTTGGGTGTTGACGGCGCTGACACTGGTGGCGCAGTTTTGGCGCGACGAAGGGCCGCTCTCGTCGTTCGTGGAACCAAAGCGTGCGAAGAAAAGCGTAGTGCCGCGCAAGACGGGCTGTGCGCCGACGATAGCTCAAGTATGGCGCCAGGGCAGCGCGCGTCGTCTGCGTGGAAACAAAGCGCTGCATGAGCTGTACCTGCATAGCAGCTGCTGTGAATCACGCCCACGCGTCACCCACGCGCTGTCGCTCGCGATCTCCCAATGAGCGAGGCAGTTGCAGCACACTTTTCTTTGTTGGGAATGTGCAGCACAAGACAGATCGTCCGCGTCAGCTTAGATGTCGCGAAATGAAGACACGCATACAGCTGCGCTCAAATTTCGCATTAGGGAGTGTCGTAATGGTCGGTGAATTTTTTCAGAACTGTGCAAGCGCAAGGAATACAGATGAAAAAAGGCACACACGCACACAGGCACTGTGTGTGCCTGTGTGCCTGTGCGTGTGTGCACACACGCACACAGGCACTGTGTGTGTGCGTGTGTGTACGTGCGTGTGCGTGTGTTTATAGTGACTGCCGCAGTGCCGCCATTACAGCTTCGTCATCCAACCGCTGTCTTGCCATCGTCATCACGCCATCATCGTCGCACAGTCCATGTCATCCCATCGTCGTCACGCTAACGTCGTCATACAGTCGTTTTCATCCCATTGCTATCATGCCTTTGTCGTGCCGCTACCGTTGTAGCATCATCCTGATTTTAGAAATGTTATCCAATTGTCATCATGCCGTCATCGTCTATCGGCTTCATAGTTCCATAAACGCCGTTCATTCTTCATCACTCTATCGTAATCATGCTGTTTTCATTCAATCGGAATCATGCCGCTGTGGTCAGGCCATCGTCGATCACCATTGTGAAGTTGTTGGGACGGAAACTTGAAGGCGGCGTCGCCCCTTGTCTTTGCGTCTTTCCAGGCTTTCGAAGCCTCCCCTCACGGCAAGAGTTTTCTTTTTTGGTATTGTGGAAATATAATTTACTTGCACGTAAAGCTCGAATAAATTTTCAAATCAGCGCTGTGGTTTTAGAACGATAACTTTACAACTCCAGGCACAGACCAAGAAAACACCTGTTTCCGTAAATATGACTTTCAAGCTCAGCCAAGGTCAAACTGTAACTTAGCTTGCCATTATACGGCGGCTGCCGCCTACGCCGCGCGGGCGCCCGTAGTTTCAAAGCGATCTGCGATGTGCACAAATTGCGCCAAGTGCTCGTACTTTCGTATGCGCTGTGCTTTCGATGCGTAGTTGGCGTTGAAACGAGACGCCGCGTGGCGGTCAATTCGCTTGCTGCTGTTGCCGCGCCGAGCAGCGCCTGTGTTTTCTTGTAGTACAAGTGTATATAGATGCGGTTGTTGCTGATGGAGCCGAGCGCCGCCTGTGTCCTTTGCCAAAGCAAGCAAAGCCGTGCTAATGCTCTACAAACCTGGTTTAACCGCGGTCGTCCCCGTCACAAGTAGAAACTTGCGATTCGTTCCTGAGGTAAATATTCGGAAAACTTACTCAATGGCTTCTAAAGAAATTAAATTAAGTTATGGGGTTTTACGTGCCAAAGCCACTTTCTGATTATGAGGCACGCCGCAGTGCGGGACTCCGGAAATTTCGACCACCTCGGGTTCTTTAACGTGCACTTAAGTAAACGGGTGCTTTCGCATTTCGCCCCCATTGAAATGCGGCCGCCGTGGCCGTCAATGTCTTCTGAGTTTTCGCATCGAGCTTCTGAAAGGACTTTGAATTGCAGTACAATTCGTCATGTTCGCTGAATACGTCAGCAATTACGCGTGTCACATATGCGTTACAACATGGAAGACACGTGCTGCTCGTCGAAGCTCACTATCTATACCTTCATTCACGCATCTATACACGCTGTCACGGTTGCGTCAGCGTTGATTTCTCACTGCGAGTGTGCGAATTGATATGAGAGAGTTTTATAATAGGGGCTCCAAACGTTTTGGGGCCCAAGAGAAATAGCGTCGCAGCCACTGCGCATGCGCGAGACACAAACTGCGTTTGGGTTTTGCGTTGGGCACGCTATTTCACTGATTTAGCGGGAGCCCCAAAAGTTGCCCTAAATGATTTTCGTAGACAAACATGGCGGCACCCATCGAAGCGACGGCTCTAACCTAGCACCAAACTGGGTGCGATTAGGGGTAACGCGTGAAGTTCGCAAGCTAGAATAAGTGACGGCGGTTATCGCTTTCTCTCAACTAGCGTATGGTAGGAAGATTGATTCATTAGACGCCGCTGATTGCGAATTCGATTGTGGATTTTACGGCTCGTAGGCCTAACGCCGCTTCTCTTGGCTGGTGAAGGCACGTAAAGTTGGTTACTAAAAATTAGGTGCAACTAATTGTTTGCTGCTTAAAGAATAACCTCTAACTTGTAATTAAACACGAATACACGCAAGTTAAAATGACTATTGTTACCATAAAATGGTATATTTAATTTAATTATTTCTAATAGCTTTTCTTTGACGCTGTAGTGGCTCTGTCGGCGCAAGGTGCACGTTAAAGAACCCCAGGTGGTCGAAATTTCCGGAGTCCCCCACTATTGCGTGCCTCAAAATCCGAAAATGGTTTTGGCAAGTAAAACCCCTTAATTTAATTTTGTCAGTGCAAGACGCTATCCGCAGACGCAAAACCCTGTTCTAAATCTCTTCACTTCTGCGTGCCCCAACGCTAACATCTGCAAAGCTCTTTGGAGCCCCAAATTATTGGAGCCCCTATTCTATAACTCTCTATTGTGGGAGATAGACCACGCGTGAAGGCAAGGCTTATCGATCGGCGAGATTCTATTGCCTGGACTTAGTGGTTCCTTACGCTTATTTCGTTCACCGCTACGGACATCCACACGATGTGACGAGAAAACTGTTTTTCCCGCTAGGCAAGTGAATCTGCAGCATCACCAAGCTGCGGAATAGCTCCAGTTTGCTGTTCGGAGCACTGCTTATCTATCGCAGTTCTTGATTTTGGCACCCGTAAGTTGAGCACTTCGCCCTTTACAGGCGAAACAGAGAGAAGCACATCCCAACAAAATTAGCGATTGTGTGAACGAAGAGCATTAAGCATCACAAATTAAATTACTGGAAACAGTAAGGAAAACGAATGGTTACCTCAGTTGAAATACACAACAAAAATTTCTGTTAGTAGGTTGTTGTGTCATGGTTTCATCCTGTTGTGTAGTATTCTGCAGTACTTTAGTTGTGTTTTATTGTTCTGTTGCACTCTGCAATATTTGGCGAAATTTGCTTCCATCAACCTTTTGTTCTGTTCTAACATTACTGTGAAGAAATGTCCGTTCACTCTCTTTCTTATTCGGCCATCTGTATCTGAGCACTGCTCTGTTCTTTTCACCATAGAGCATGCGCCTCTACTCTGCACAATAATATATCATTGCGCATATGTTGCTTTGATAGATAGGTTATTTTTGTCTCGCGAACTCACTGTCCGTAGACACAAAAAAGAATAAAGCGATAGGCAAACAATGCTTTCCTTTTTTATCTTCCGATTCCGCCGATAACGATAACCAAGCAGTGAAATAAAAACGGCCCAAACGCACCCTTCATCGTGTTGCTGCATGACCATTGAGCTTCAGTCATCATTTAAGGGCTGCTTGAGTATTTTTCGCTGGGCGTTTGTGCTTGCGAACTAGCACTTACCCGAGTATGGCGACCTACGAGTACGCACTGACAGGCTTCGACGACTTTCTCGAACGGAGGCGCTTCGCTTTCGTCGAGCCTATGCCCGCCACTCGTGTGTGCTTCCTCTGTCGTCTGGTGCCTTCCTGTACTCTGGTGTTGCCTTGTGGTCACGTGTTCTGCAAGCTCTGCAAAGGCCAGATCGAAAATGAAGCGATGTGCCCACAGTGCCCTTTCGACAGCTCGACGTTCTCTCACGCCAACATTGTGACGCTGAACTTCTCTCAGTGCGACGTGGAACAGCGTCGCGTTCTATGCGTGGCAGGCGGTCCGAAGTGCGGCTTCAGAGGGACACTGTGCGAGTTGAGGAGTCATCTGGCCGAATGCGACCGCGACGAAGTGATGTGTGCCAAGTGTCAGCGCTTCGTCCTTCGTAACGTTTTGGTCGACCACAATCGGCAATGCTCTAATGGAACCTTCCAATGTCAAGGGGCGAGAGGCACAGGGCCGCCTACTGCTGTCGAGAAACTGGCAGCCATCAAGAAGGACGTGGAAACTTTGCAACGACTGGCGTTGGAGGGAGACCCGAAGAAGGAGAGCACCTACGTCAGCATCACCAACTCTTTAATGGAACACGTGGCCGAGTTTGGTCGCGAGTTCCTACAGGTTCAAAAAAGAGTTGGTGGAGAGGAACGCCGCTCGCTCTTTCAAGCTTTGAAGAAGGTGCCAGTCGCCCCAGGACCATTCCGAGCTGCTTCTAAGTCTGGCATGGTTGTTACGACGTGTGTTTTTAGATATGTGCACACGATGCATAACTTGGTCAAAGCCACAAAGAAGGAGCACAGTATAGCCAGCGGCCTCTGCACTCTTGGGGGCTATACATTTTGCGCCTGGTGCCGCTTCGACCCGAACCAAGGCGAAGATATTCGCATAAGTTTTGTGCTGTCCTTGCGATGGAGTGAGGGGAACAACACCGTTGCTTGGCCATTTTCTAAGAAGGTCACTTTGACCCTCATTCACTCCGTGGATGCGGCAAAAGAAATCAGGCTGCCTCTTTTGGAGACGGAATATAAGACCAGCTCCACGAAGCCTATTGCTGGTGTTTGCAACCCGGGATATAAGACAGCGTTTCTAGAATGGAAGTACATCCTACAGCACGGTTACGCCAACAAAACGAATCTCTACGTGAATGTAGAATTTGAGTAGCACGCACATATATTTTCTTTCGTTGTTTGACAATTTAAAGTTTTGTAATCAAAGTTCGATAAACGACCGTTACGAAGCACTGGGCTTGTTCTGGATAGTTCGTTCCAGTGTGTTTATTGTGCAATAAGATGGAGAAGACCAAACGGTAGTTTGGAGTGCGGGGTGAATTATTAATATCACTTGATTTTATTATATCACTTGCGCACGTTCCCTGAATGAACTTTGAAGGGAACGCGAGCAAAAATTAAAGAAAAAAGAAGGATAAGGGTGTACACACGGTGGCTCATATTACCGCGTGTGGTTGTGACAATCGATTTTCTGAGACTACTATTCTGGGCAGGGGCGGCAACGCCTCTTCCAGGCTTGCACTTGAGGCCTTATTTATCAAGAATAACAGATATAGGTGTACAAATGAGCCTTCTTTCTCACTCCTAGATGCCGAATTTGACTTGCGCAACTGCCTTTGATGTGCATGTGCCTGTTCCTATTTGCTTGGTATGCGCATGCGTGACAAGAGGATATAAATGTACGATTCTATCCTTCCATTAAACAGTTGTGAGTAGCTCTGGTCTTTGTCCACCTTTCATGTCTGTTTTTGTCGCGCTAATTTACTACTTCAATCATTAATTAAATTATGGGGTTTTACGTGCCAAAACCACTTTCTGATTATGAGGCATGCCGTAGTGGAGGACACCGGAAATTTAGACCAGCTGGGGCTCTTTAACGAGCACCTAAATTAAGTACACTGGTGTTTTCGCATTTCGCCCCCATCGAAATGCGGCCGCCGTGGACTACTTCAATTATGTCGGCTTGAACGTTAGGTGAAAATTCAATAAAGAGACGTGTTCAAGTGAGAGAACTTTGAAGGTGCGCGCCGAATGAATAATTGGAATGGAATGCCACAGTTAAAGCTTGACTAAGGGCTTGCTTGAAGGCTTGCCACTGAATACCATGGCTAAAACCTTCCGACAACGACAGTATCTGCAAAGTCTCCTTTGGTGTCCGAGTGTCCAGAGAGCACAGTGCTGAAGCTATATGTACAGTCTTGGTCAAAAAACTTGAACCCGCTGCGAACGGCCGGGGAGCGGTTGCGCTCCGTTATCGCGGCGCTGCCACCGTCGGCGCGCGCCGCTGACCGCTTGCATCGAGGATAAAGAGGGCGAGGGAAGCATTTCTCTTACTCTCAAGCGTCGTTTGACAACAGCGCTCGTGAAAAACTAGTACGGCGAACGCGGCGCGAACGCGACGGTGGCGAAGCGGAAGCCACACGACCGGCTAGCATGCCGCTTGCAGCGCATGCTGGATGAGCGGGCGGGGCTTTCTGGCGACCGCTGTCAAACGCGATAGGCTCAAATTTCACAATTCCGAGTATCGCAATCATTAGTTATTGTTTTCAGGGAGCAAATTAAATGG
The DNA here is from genome assembly GCF_038994185.2 of Dermacentor albipictus. Classification (NCBI taxonomy): domain Eukaryota; kingdom Metazoa; phylum Arthropoda; class Arachnida; order Ixodida; family Ixodidae; genus Dermacentor; species Dermacentor albipictus. The sequence goes on along the minus strand of NW_027225571.1, from coordinate 8,439,155 downwards.
ATTATTAAAGGGAGCAAACAACGAAAGTATCTCCAAAGTCTCCTTTGGTGTCCGAGTGTCCAGAGAGCACAGAGCTGAAGCTATATGTACGTTAGTCACCCAGTGCTGTAACAAACCTTAGAATTTAAAAGACCTAAAAATCGTTTGCCATGTTCTGACACACTAGCTGCCAGGTAGCGCAATAAAAGAAAGTTGCGGCCAACTTTTCAACTAAAACGCATGTCGAAAGCTCGGCGACTTTGATGGTAGCTTCCACAGGGTGCATAGCAAAGGAAAAGCACAGGACGCAAGGAAGCGCCGTATATTTGTTGAGTCTTATGAGACATTCAAACAGTAACCACCACACAGACAGAAAGGCAGGAGAAATGGGAAATGCAGGGAGGTTAACCTGATCGGTAGATCCGGTTTGCTACCCTACACTGGAGAGAGCGGGGAGGTAGGTAAAGCGATAGCAAAGTAGTCACCGCATACCGTCACCACACAGCACAGTACCACTTGCAGCCCTATAACTTGCAGTAGCACTTGCAGGCTACAGCTTCTGGTCCAGTTCTGTTGCCCGTAAAAATTGCAACAGTGCCCTCGTCGCCCTCCGCTGCGATGGCTTGTGATGACAGCATTCTAAAATAAGTTCCTCTGTTAGAGGCCTTTGGTCGAATCGCGCTATCACGATTTCGAGAGATCGTCTTTGTAAATTGTAGTGAGGAGGGAGGAGGAGGAAAGTGATAAGCAGAAGGCAGGGAGGTTAACAAGAATAACGTCCTGTTGGATACCCTACACTGGGGGAATGGGAAAAGGGAAAACAAAGATGACAGGGGAAGAGAGGAGTGCGGACAGTCACATAGAAGTTGCGAATAGTCTTCTCGCTACCACAGTCATCACACGAGACGTCGTTGGCCCATCCGATTCGGAATGCAAAGGACTTCGTCAAGGCCACTCCTAGCCATATTACACAAAGCAGGGTAGCTGTAATGCAAAGACGTAGGTTGTGCAGCCGGTTCCTTTGAAAACTTCCTGCGGTCCACAAAGAGAACGTGATATCACGGGGGAGCATTCGAAGTTTTCTAGTGGCATCTGTCCTTGATAACAGTATCGGTTCCTCTTCATTGCCTTGAAGAGCCAACCGAGCAGCGCTATCGGCATGTTCGTTCTCTATGACACCGCAGTGACTTGGAAGCCACTGAAATGTCACGTGGTGTCCTTTCTCAAACAAGGTATGCATTAGTTCTCTAATCTCAAATACCAGTTATTCGCGTGGTCTATGTCACAGGGCTGATAGAAAGACTGCAGTGCTACCTTTGGGTCACTGAATATTGAACACCTTCGAGATTGGTCTTGGCTGACGAGACGAAGTGCAGCGCGACGAGCTGAAAGTTCCGCAGCCATCGCTGTCGTTGGGTAACATGTCTTGAAACTGATGGTGGTGGCTTTCGCTGGGAAATTCACGGCTCCAGAGGAACACTGGAGATTGCCGATCCATCAGTATAAATATGTACGTGGTAGGTGTACCTCTCGTGCAAAAGGAGGAGAGTTAGTTGTTTAAGAGCAGGTGATGACAGCTTTTTTCCTGATTCCTGGTATGGTGAGGTGCACTGTAGGTCGAGCCAAACACCATTGAGGAATCGATGGCTTAGTTGCGGGGGTGAAGCCTGATGGAAGGCGGGTGTAATAATCCGAAATGGTAGTACAAAACGGTGCCTGCGGCCTTTCTGACGGTAGTGTTGCCAGACAGTGGGAACGGGCACGGGCAACGTGCCTAATGCGCACTCTTATCACTTCCAGTGCAATGTGTGTTTGTATGGGTTGGTCCCGGGCGAGTGCCATAGTCGCCACTGTCGATGTGCATTTTGGCCAACCAAGACAAACCCTGAGAGCCCTAGCTTGAACAGCCTGTAGAGCACGAAGATTTGTCTGGCAAGTGTTGGTCAGTACGGGTAAACTGTAGCACAACAAGCCCAGAAAAAGAGCCCTTTACAATTCTAACATTGTATAAACTGACATTCCCCAAGTTTTTCCGCCCAGAAACTTGAAAAGCTGAGAGATTGCTGTCAGACTTGCGGTTAAAGCGCGAAGATGGCCTGTCTGACCTCGGCAAAGGAGAAGTCTTCGTCCAGCTCGGGGCGTGGAGGTGCAAACCCCTCGCCCCCCGGGCCGGTCCGACACGGCCCTGTAGCCCTGGAGCGAGGCGGCGGAGATTAATGTTTCCTAGAGAGCAATCACCAGAGGTTTCGCAGCGAAATACCTGAAAAACTGCGGCAGAGGGATTTTTTGGTAGAATACCCTCTGCAGTTCCATTGCCAAATGCGAAATCTTTCTTTGGATCTGTCCATTATGGCTGACCTGACGGACTACCACTTAACGGGGCAGTTAGGGCAGCGCAAAGACTGGGACCTCCTGTCGCCGTGCTGGTGGGATAATGAAGTCTAGCTTCCTTTAGTATGGTGCGAACGGTTAGCGGTTGTACGACGGAGGCGGATGAAGCCATTCGCGCCTCATTGGCGTCGGTGCGATCTTCGAGAGCTCCAAGACCCCTGTTGGGGTCCCGAGCGCAACTTGAATTTGGCGGACGTTATCACTGAGGCAAGCCACGTTAGCGGTGACCTGTTTGAGGCCGTCTGCCAGCTCAATGAGACTTTGCTTAATCTCGCTGACTTGTGTGGAGAACTACTGCCCTGCGTTTGGACGACGTCGCAGTACCGTCTGCCGGAGCTGGGATTGGAGTCTTGGTGGCCATGACTGACGCACCGTTACCTGACACAATCGAAACGAGTTTCCTGATCTCTGCCAGTTCGTTAACTAGCCTTTTAATGCGACAGCGTTAAGGAGCTCGTGTCGCAGAAAAGCCGGTGTCGTCGGTGTCGGCGTCGGCGGCGTTGGCCGTGAGCGATAAATCCCAGAAGGCACTTTATAAATAAAAAGCATCTTGCAAGATGAGCTGCTGGGAATCGAACCAGAGTCTCCGGAGTGTGAGAAGGAGACGCTAACACTCAGCCACGAGTTCGTTCCTTCAAAATGGGACAAAATCACCTCTACTGAATGCGGTGTTGCTTAGAAACGTGCCGCAGGAAGGTATACTGCGGTGTATATCGGTAATTAGGACCGTGTAACTTACAGCAGTCGCCGTTTCACGAGTAGCGAAGTACGTTTCCGCTACACTTCTGCGCTCTGCGCACACGCAGAGCCATCTTGCGGCAAACACAGAAGACCCCCTCCTCGCAATGTACGGCGCTGCCCGACACGTGGCGCGCCACTCGCCCTATGATCGCGTCCGCCTTCATGGCGCGTCGGGGCCCGGCTATCTGTGCCGATCGCGACGTTTGGCAGGCGTAGCGCGTTTGAGTGGGCGGTGCGAACGGGGTGCGATAACGCTATCGCGTTGCGCTCTTGAAGGCGAAGCTTAAGCGTCCTCTAATTTTTGATCGTGTTCTTGAGGTCGTCGTTTTCTTTGCGTAAGCGAATGACTTCCGCGTCTCTAGCTTGCTCTGTGGGCGGGTTGCTACGAGATGCCGGAGCAGCCTCGGTATTGGTGCCGGGCTTGGGTCGTGCCAGATAGGCCCAAACAAGGGTCGGCTGTTTGCGCAACATGTGGAGGCCGGCTGAGGCCCGGATGGTGGCTGTGTTCTGGAACCCGGGTGGCCCCTGGAACTGGATCAGACCAGGGATCTTGACCTCGACCTGGCCATGAAGATGGAGCGGCTCCTGGTGCGACCCTTGGGGCGGCCACGAGACCTGGATCTTCCCCTGGAGCGGGAGCGGCTGCCACCATGTCGGCGTTGAGGTGATGCTTGCCGGGATTGATTCGCGCCCTCCATAGGCGGGAAATGTTCGGCGTTGAGGGCACGGGAGCGTTCCCCCCGTGTGCGCCTTACGAGATACGGCATTTGAAATCCCCGCTTGCACTCCTTGGCGGCGTTAAAGTGGTCGCCTCCACACAGCTTGCATTTGGGAGCGCACCTATGCTGAGCGTCGAGGTTTGCTTCTCCGCATCCTCTGCAGATGGCATCGTTGGGCGAAGGGCAGACATCGCAGCGGGGCCCGAGTCTGCCGCAGCTATAGCACACCTCCATTTGCTTGCGAAATAAAGTTGAGTGGGGGGCGGCTCCGTAAGCGCTAACCTCAAACCGTTGACCGGCCACGGAGATGCCCTCGATACCGACGTAGCGTGCAGTGTTGTGCCTGTTTGGTATGCTGATCACCATTATATTTTGTTGAAAGTTTGGACACATCGTGTCGGTGTCCCGCGACGCCGAATCGAGCCCGGCAGCCTGCCATATGGCGTCGGCGACTGCGGTAGGTCCTAACTTGCTGATACACAGGCCTCCCCTGGGCCGCAGGACGATCTTTCCCTCCTGCTTCGGCAGCACAGGTATCCTGGCCCCACAAATGATCTTGCTTTTAATGCCCGCGCGGCCCGGAGCGTTGGAACCGGTTTTATGCTGAACGTCGTTGCCACCACTGACACCATGTCTGAGAAGAAACCTTGCCATCACTTTTAAACGGCGATGTTTAAATTATTGGGTTTTGCCTGCCAAAACCACTTTCTGATTATGAGGCACGCCGTAGTAGGACTCCGGAAATTTCGACCACCTCGGGATCTTTAACGCGCGCCTAAATCTAAGTACACGGGTGTTTTTGCATCCCGCCCCTATCGAAATGCGGCCGCCATGGCCGGGATTCGATCCCGCGACCTCGTGCTCAGCAGCCCAACACCATAGCCACTGAGCAACCATGGCAAGTTAAACGGCGATTTTTAAGTATAACTTCGAGTCTCTGTAGAAACACCCGGTATACATTGCCGACGGACTCTATCCGTACGTGGATAAGACTTCGCCGATCCACGACTGTGGTCGCGCAAATGTTGTCCTTTCAGTGTCGCTTTTTTTTTCTGGGCACAAGTTCATCCAATAAAGAGTTAGACTTATGACTCTCAGTTTTGCCTCGACCTTGATATTCACAATCACCGTCCCGATTTGACAATATGAAGCCGCATTTAAGTGGTTTCAGCGTTAACATATGGGAAAACACCCTTCGATTTGTATAGGCGGTTGCGTCGTCCCAGACGAGGAAAAGCGCTAGTGAAGTGCTTTTCCATTACCGCGACTTGAGATAAAAAACAACGTGACATGCAACGTACCACGCGATGTCTGCGTCTTAAGGCGAAGAAAAAGTCTGTTGAAGAACAGGATCACGAGAATACAGTTACTTTCTCCACTTACCTGCAGAGGATGCCTTAACCATATAACCGGTTTATGTTAAAATAAAGAGTATTCATGTTCGAAACATAACAGTTAGTATTGTCATGTGGAGTGACGTATAAAGAACACGGTAGCGATGCTGTGAAAGAGGAAACTAACTTTTATTGGGCTAACCTGTTCCCACAAAAACAGGCTGCACTTAAAGAACGGCGACAACAGCGACCGCAGTCGGCGATCGTCAGAATCTGATCAGCGAGTCCAGCGCGTCGGCTTTTATAGATCAGTCGTCGAATGTTGCAGAGTAACCGCTGGGACCCGCGTGCCTTCCACAAAGTTCTACACCATTCGCGTCGCGCATACATGCAATCTGATTACACAAGGTTCGGCGACAACAGATGCGGATAGAAGCATCGATAACATTCTAGAAATTACCGATACATGTAGACTCGTCCTGCGCTGAGCGAAGCATTTCTTAGACGTTAAAAGTGCTCACCCGTAAAAGATAAACGAGTTCACGCGTCAGTATGCAACTTGACAAGCACCTTTGACCCTGAATGGTATAAGGTTCTAAGGAGGCTATGCCTGTATACTAATTCGCTGCCCGCAAATTTTAGACTACGCATTCAATTATTAACGGGATAGCGTTAACAGTCCCTTGTACACTAAAAACCGCTGTCGGCGTCTTGCATCGGACATCGCTTGGCAAAAAACTTCTGAACCGCAATCACGCAGGCCTTACGAGTGGCGCAGGGGCGTTACTGACCTACTTGAATTCCTCAAAGTAAGATGCGTCAAAAAAATTGTAATGTACAACCTAAACACAGCCTACAGACATGACAGTTTGCCGCAGTTGGCGGCACGTCCAGAGCCGGCCCTAAAACGATTTGTACTGTTCCTGCAGGTGCGCAACTACGTCACAAGAGTTTCAAGTGGTTCATCGGACGTCGGATGCTCTTTTGCACGGATGGCTTCGACGGTGTGGCAGCTCTGCTGAAAAACGTGGAACTTTTCCAGTTCTTCTTGACTTCGGTTCGCGTCACAAGATGGTGCTCTGATCAACAAGCGCCGTCATCGTCCCCATAAAAGCGCATCGCTTGCAAGCAGCAAGCGCAGTTGGCGGCACGTCCAGAGCCGGCCCTAAAACGATTTGTACTGTTCATGCAGGTGAGCTGGTTTCGCTGTAGCAATTTTCTGTACATTCCATGCCGCCAACTGCAAAACTGTCATTTGCTTGATCTACCGCGTGTGTTCTCTTGTGCGCATGTGTGATGGAGGGAAAAGATTGTGCTGAATGTGGGGTTGATTTTGCCGGCGAAGACCGGTGCATGGAATGCTCTAACTGTGCATCGTTGTATCACCTCGGTCAAGAGTGCTCAGGTGTGGCTGAAGGCACATTCTTGTCGATGGGCCCGAAAAAGAGAGAAAAGTGGCGGTGTAAAACATGTAGATCAGCGGATTCTTCCCAAGGCAGTTCTAGCCAGTTAACAGCTATTGCTGAAAAGCTATCGTTGCTAGATTCTATTCGTGCGAAAGTTGAATCTCTTTCCCTGGTTCCGTCGAAAATAGACGAACTGTTGTGCCTCAAGTCCGAGATCGAAGTAGTGAAAACAAAAATGCAGGAAATACACGACTCGGTTGACTTTCTTTCAAATAAATATGATTCCTTGCTGAAAGGATCAGCAACACGAGAGAAACAGGTCACTGAATTGTCTTCTAGGGTGATGGTACTTGAGGATCAGGTCGCTTCTCAGGCAGCTGTCATTAAAGACCTTAGAGGAGAAATAAATGCCTCTGAACAGTATAGTAGGTCCTCAAACCTCGAAATTCATAACCTACCTCAACTTCCTAGTGAAAACTTGACTACTACTGTTGCTGAACTGGCCGCTCAACTGGGCATTGATTCATTCCTGCCAGGTCACGTAGTAGCTGTGCACCGGTTGCCCAGGAAGAGCAAAACAGCACCAGTTTTAGTGCGCTTCCTTTCGGCGGGCATACGTGACAGCTGGCTGGCAAAGCGAAAGAAACTGGAATCTCTGGCGAAGGAAAATGAGCCCTCGGTTTTCTTTGTCGAAAACCTGATGAAATACAACAGAGAACTGTTCTGGGAGACAAAGACTAAGGCCAAAGAGGCCGATTTCAAGTTCGTATGGGTGAAACATGGCAAAATTTATGCCCGTAAGAAGGAGGGTGACCCAGTTGTGCGCATAATGAGCCCTTGTGACTTGTCTCGGCTAGTCTGACCTCTTCTATCCTCTGCTTTGTCTGTTGTAATCTTTTCCTAATTCATGGCTTCGTGCGAACAATTTCGAGACTTTCCTTCTTTTTCTGTTAGTTTAAAACCAGGTGAAGGCACATTCACTGTTTTTCATGCAAACGTGCGTAGTATTCGCAAGCACTGCAATGAATTTTGTGTCCACGCTGATGCAGTACGTGATATAGCTTATGTTTTTGTCTTAACTGAAATTAATATTGGGCAGGAACATACTGGTCTCTTTCAACTCCAAGGTTATCACAATCATTTTTTGACGCGCAAGGACGGCCGTGGCGGTGGAATTGCCATTTTCATTAAAAATTGTTGGATTTCAAGTCCTATGAACATAATTTTCACAAGTGCTGAATCGCTAGCCCTTCGTATTCACACACGAGCTTTTGCCATCACATTGCTCGCTATTTATAGGCCGCCAAATCAAAGTGTTAGAAAGTTTGTGGACGAATTGCATCTACTTGCTTTTCCATCTGGTCACGTGTGCACGATAGGTGATGTTAACATTGACGTGCTGAAGAAAGAACGACACATTGTAGCTGATTATTTGAACACGCTTGCTGACGTTGGAATAGATTCTATTATCAACCTTCCCACACGTGTCGAAATTTTGGGCACTTCGCTTGTGTCTTCATGCATAGATCACGTCAACGTTCGCACTGAGAACGACCAGGTACTTCGGTTTATTATTGAGCAAAAGCTATCCGATCATTTCTATGTTGGGTGTAGCTTTCCATCGTCTCAGCATGCTGCGGCTAACAACCCAGTATCACAGATAGAGGTTATTGATAAAACAAAGCTGGACTCATTGTTGCAAGGCTACGACTGGAAATATTTCCTAGCAGAAGTTCTTGCCAGTCACCTGTATAAATCTTTTATTGCCGTTTATACGCAGGCAGTGCACTCTTGCAAAAACGTAGTCGTCTTAAAGCAACGAAAGCCGAAATGCCCGTGGATAAATGGAAATGCTCTAGCCGCGTTAGCTGAAAAAGAACTAGCCTGGGCGCGTAGTCGGCGCTCACCTAATAATCAGTATCTTCGTGAAGCTTATAAGATGGCTCGCAATAAAGCCACTGCTGTGCTTAGAGGTGCCAGGCAACAGCACTTCCAAGATAAATTTTCTGAATTTAGAAATAACCCATCCAAGACTTGGTCCGTGGTTAACGAATTAAGGGGTCGTCCCCGGAAAGGCGCATACCAAACTATTGCGAAGAATTTCAGTCCACCATCTATAACGTTAGCAGACCAATTTAATTCGTTTTTCTCGTCTACTGCAGCAAGCTTGTCCGGTAATACGGCTAGTTATTGTATGCCACAATCGGTAGTTGACTCTGCATTCCTGCCTGAGTGTACCGAGGATGATATTCGCTATATTTTATTTAACTCAAAACAGCACAAGTCGGTTGGATTAGATGGTGTATCTGTGGACGTCCTTCGCAGAAATTTCGAGGCCCTGAAGAATGTTTTTTAGCAATTATAAATAACATCATAACCACAAAAGAAATATCGCCTGGCCTCAAGGAAGCGCTTGTAGTTCCTCTCTTCAAAAGCGGACAGGTCAATGTTGTCACAAACTACAGGCCAATTTCGATACTTTCGTGCATTTCTCTTATACTTGAAAAGCATATTTTTCACGTAATGCAGAGCTTCATTGATGCGCACAACATAATGTCGCCTAATCAGTATGGATTTACTTGTGGGCGTGGCACTAGATTAGCATTAGATGAATTAACCGATTTCATCAATAGCACTCTTGAAATTAGTGCATTCGCTTGTGCATTATTTCTAGATGTATCAAAAGCTATTGACTCCGTCAACCATGAAATTTTACTTTGTAAACTTCATAGCTATGGCTTCCGAGGGCCTTTTCTAACTTTCCTTGGGAATTATTTGCACGGTCGAATTCAAGTAGTAGTTCTCGGAAATAGTAAAAGCAAACCTAGACAGTTGAGCGCTGGAGTTCCCCAAGGGTCGATTTTAGCTCCCCTTTTATTCAACTTGTACGTTAATGATCTCAGTCAAGCAATTTTTCGCTGTCGGGTGTTTCAATACGCAGATGACACGCTTTTAGTATCTCGTCATACTAATTACCATCAAGCCGTGGCTGAATTACAAACTGACACTACAAATGTTATCAGTTGGTACCGTAAATACTTAATTTCTATTAACCAGAATAAAACTAAATTAGTATGTTTTCACGATCCGCTGAAATCTATTCCTGTCATCACTCCACTGTTTCTTCATTCTCCTCTGTGTAACAATTGCTCTTGCTCTCCTATTCCATACCTCTCAAGTGTCAATTATCTCGGTGTTCATTTCGATTCTAACATGTCCTGGAACACTCACTTGGCTAACGTTTGTGAAAGGCTGCGCAAAATAGCCTGCCTACTGCACTCTATTAAAGCACTATGCCCAATTTACCTAAGGAAAACAATAGCACATGCATTAGCGTACAGTGTGCTGAGATATGGAATCTGTTCTTTTTATTTCTGTTCAGTGTCTTGGCGCAATAAAGTTGATTCTTTACTAAAATCCATAATTCGGGCGGTGATGTATGGTGTGCACATTACTAACAATTCCAGTCTTTTTTCATGCTCGCACATGCCCTCGTTCAGGCTGTTATTCAAAGAAACGGTAATCCTTTTGTATATATGGAACAATGAGTTCTGCCTCCCGTATGTCCCCACCAGAGCATTACGTACACGCGACCGCTTTACCTTACCAAGAGTACGGACAGGATATGGCAAACGTGTCCGTGCCTTCTATGTACCTGATGTGTTAAATGACCTGCCAGATAAAGTTTTATCTTCCAGCACACGGAAAGAAGTTAAATCTTATATTTTTGATTTTTATGTGTAATTTGGTTTCTTTCCTTTCTTTCTTTTCTTCTTTCTTTCTTTCTTTCTTTCTTCCTTTCTTTCTTTCTTTCTTTAGTTTTATTTTGAGTCTTGTACATAATTGATTTACTGTGCCGCTCCCTGGCTTGCTCCATTCTGCCGAGCGCTGCCCCACAAGCCCATTGTTGGCTTGGGCAGGCTCGTATTTGTATGTCATTTTCGAAATAAATGAATAATATATATATATATATATATATATAGCTTCGGATTGTAATTTTAATATCCCAGAAAATATAACTCTGTGACGCGGGGGCTCAAACATAAACGCCTTTTCCAGCGTTTGTACCATTCATAGAGCGGCGCGCAGCGCTCGGTTCCTTGCATCAGCACCATCCAGATGGCGCTCGCATCCGCGCATCTCTAAAGCCCCTCAATCTTTCAAAGGTAGCGCCATTCTTAGAACTTTCCGACACCCTGCTCACCGTGGCGCGTCCTCCTCCACGCCTCCTGTCACCCCTGCCTCCTCCGCTCCCCCATCGGCCAATCTGTGTCACGTGGGAGCAGGCGCCGCGCTTTTCTATATTTTTTTTTCTTTCTAGCGCGGAGCAGGCGCCGCGCTTTTGTGTATTTTTTTCTTTCCAGCGCGCGCCGATCTCCATTGTTGGGCCTGCGCGACGAAAGTACGGCAGGCGGACTGACGGAGTGCGTTAGCGTAATAGAATGTGTAGGGCCGAGAACTTAATTGCGATGCCATGCTGCTGCGCCTTCTGTTGCCGCAACAGACACAGCTAGGGCAAAAAGCTTTTTGCTTTGCCATCCGGCGGGCACAACGCAAAAAGAAGTGTGGATTCGCAGGATCGGGCGGGCTGACTTCGAAGAAGTGGCAAAGAACGCACGGCTACTTACAACCTCTTATTTCGAGCCTAGTTCACGCCTTACGCTGCGAAAAAGTATGTGCTCATGCTCTGTGTGGTTTTAAGCGCGTTGTTTGACTTTGTTTTTCGAATGTGCTCTCTTTGTTTCATGTAGTTTCGTCTTGCGGTGAAATGCACGCATCTGCAGCTGGCCTGTGACATAAAAGCGACATTATTCAGGGTGCGTTTTGAGCTCCACCAGAAGTTAAAACATTCTCGATGCTTTTGCAACGCTCAATATGACTTACGATGCAGTCTTTTAGCTTCGAATGTACGCCCGCATGTATTGATGTGGTTTGTGGTGATTAACGTTTTTAACGTTTCGAAGCGACTAAAGCTAGGATGCAGGTCGTAGTGGATGGCTCCGGATAACTTTATCTAGCTCACCTGGGAATGTTTAACGGGCACTTTGATCGTAGAGTCGTACGTGGGCCGGTAAATTCCTTGTTGGCGTTTCACAATACTGGCGCGGGCACGCTAGCACTGCTTTAGAAGTTTGCGCCTCGGCGCGATTGAATTTCTTCAATAAATTTTATTTACTAGTTGTAACACCTTGTCATTATTTCGTATTATTGACGGCGCCTCCATGCAGGGCACCAAAGCGGCAACGGGAGCACCAAAGCAAGAACCAGGGCTGGATGGGGCTCGCCAAAGCCTGTGCATGCCAAGGCGGTATAAGATTGCGGACAGTCAATTTTGTATGCGAACACTCTCTGCGACGCCTGCATTATTGTAATGTCACGTGCTGTTCAGAGGCCTCCGTTAGCCATTACATGTGCCCTCCTGGAGCAGTACTTGTAAAAAAAAACAATATATCGTCACAATTACCGAAGCACCCCGCAATGGAAAAAACGGCCATGTTGCCAGGCATTGCTGACCGCACACAGCCATTCCGCCTGTGTGCGGTCAGCAATCTCTCACGCGCCGGCCGAACAAAAGTATCCAGCAGGTACGTAAATAAACCTACGAAACCACGTACACATACTTTCATGCTGTCAACACCTGAAACTTTGGTAATTACGCGCGTGTTTGAGTACACCGCGTGCATGCGTCGTGTTTCAGCAACACGAACTCTCAACGTCGCGCGCTTTACGCCTTAAATACGCCTTGAATAATGGTCGTTTTCTCTATTTCTTCCGCAATTCCAACACGAAATTCTAAAGGCCAGTTACCGACTGACGAAGAAAGATCTCGATTGAAAGAACTGCTCCGCAGGGCTCGAATGAACTTTTCTGCGGATTTCCTCCCGTAGCGGGTTAGCCGTCGTCTGCTACGGCAGGCCCACCACCGGCGGCGCCACCATCGAGGCCACGCCGAGCGGAGGAAGAGAGAAGTGAATGGCGCTACTTTGGGAGATTGAGGGGTTTTACGCATCTGCGGCCCACGCAAGAGGCCGCCTTTCTACCAGAAACTCGCTCGCTCGCCCTCATGCAATGCATTCGCCGCCAGCGTTTCCTGGTAAACATTACGGTTACATAAGCTGCGGTTGCCGGGAAGCATGAGAAGCAGTCAACGATCTTTAAATGCTATCTTGTTCCACTCTTAAAGGTGAAGCTTAAGCGTCCACCAAATTTTCGCAGTGCATCTAAAGGTTAAGGGCCCAGTGTTTGATACGTACAATCTTTCGCACTACCGCACGCGTGTGGTGCGGCTTGCGGCGATGGGTGGCTCGAGCGTAAATCGGCCCTAAGCATTCTCCAGTGATCAACGATTGTTTGTGGTAGATTTACCTCTTCGTTTGTTAGATTTACAAAGCGACCACAGATGAAATAAACTTTGTAAACAACGCTATACGGCGTTCCACAAGCTTGCTTATATGCGTTACATCCCACCCGTCAGTTAATATAGAAAAGGTTGCATAGCGAAAACGTACATGGCAATAACGAAAAATATCACAAGGCAGAGCGTCAACTTCCAATAGCATTTTATTGCTGGAAACAGCGACTTGTACAACTCGGCGCTGATCTGTTACATGCATGCTTGAACTCTCAAGAAATAATTCCTATTTATACATACGTAAAGATTAGAGGAGTTGAGCAACGCTTGTCTAGTGTCTTGCCTACGGTTGATTGGTCAAACTTTAAAGGGACACTAAAGGGAAACAATAAATCAGTTTAGACTAATAAAGCATTGTTTGAGAAACCTGGAGGCAGTCATTTCAAGAAAATAGTTTGAATATTAGATGAGAAAATGTAGGTCCAAGTATCAGTATTTGAATTTCGCGCCGAAACGCCAGCGCCGGTACGTCAGCGTGACGTCAGGGATTCCAAAGTTTGTTTTCGCATTTGGGCCGCGTTGGCTGAATAAAGGTTCCCGAAACTTGGCATGTTTATTATTTGGTTCCTTTAGAACACAATGTAGTCAATCTGTACCGCTATATATAATTAGTAGGCCCTAGAAGATGCCATCAAAATCCAAGACGTCACAGCCCCCAGGTGCGGGAACTCAAGTAGGCGTCACCACCCGCATTTCGTTCTTGCGTTTTTCTGGCTTACCAAACGTCTTATCGTTGTAAGAGTGGTGTTTTTGGTGTTGTAGAACGGTGATTTACTGATGCAGAAGAAATCACTTTTCACTTTAGTGTCCCTTTAAGAAGGTTATGGATGACGCATGTCGGGAAGGCCTTTCACACACTATCGAAGATGCAATCGCAGAGGCATTGAAAACACCCATCTGCTCACTTACAAGGTGTGGTGTACTCCAGGGTAGCTTATCGTACTGCTGCCGAGTTGTAGCGGCGCCTGTTTATCGAATCTCGACCGACGTTACTATTGGGCAGCGTGGCGTTGTCGGCGGGCTGCAGGCATGCGGTAGACCATGGCGACCAGGCAAGGACGGGACGATTTCTAGTGCGAAACTTGCACGGTTTATTCAAAGATTGGTGAAAGATGATAAGAGAATGAAGTGATGTAAAGTACATTTCGGAGCCCCTTAAATAGGCTCTCTACAATCGCGGGAGGGATCTTGCTCCCGTCGAGGTCAAGTGACAGGCACAGAGTCTGGTTTGTGGATCCGCGGTCCTGGGAATAGTAGACAGCTGAACCCTTCTCTTTCGCGCGTTGCTGGTTCGCAGTTCTCCTGCAGAGCTTGACCTTTCGAAGAAACGGTGCCTCTTAAGTCGCACGCACACAAAAGGGGCCTGTAAACACTGCGGGGCTTCCGCCAGACCGGCATACACTCGAGACAACCATGTCGAATTAGGAATTCAAACTTCGTTTCGATGAGGCATGGTGGGCGAGAGTACTTTTTGCACGTTGTGCTTGACGCCAACCGTAATAAAGGTCAGCAAGGCGAACAGACTTGGACATGGAAGTGGAGAGGCTGCGGGCGGCGCGCCGATAGGCAGAGCGGAGGTATCGGCGTGCAAAGTCCGTCTTGCAAAAGAAAGTCCAGCGTCGTATGGATAAATTAGAAGACAAGCAATGGAAAACTTTCAGTCAGTCGCTTGATCCCCGAAAATCGCTCTCGCACGTATGGAGAACGGTTAGGGGTCTTCGCTCACCTCCGCATCAAAGGAAGCCCTTTTCTGCTCTGGCCCTCAACCAACTCCGCTCGGAACTTTAAGTAGCTGAAGAGCTCTGTGCACGAGTTACTGGGTCCGTGGCCATTATTACTGACGCAGCACTGATTGACATCCCTGAGGCACGTGTACCAGAAATGAACATGCTATTTTCACTCGGAGAGCTCGATACTGCGGTGGCGACCTGCAGGCGTTCTTCGTCACAACGACCTGATGGCACCATGTATGCTGCCCTAGGCCACCTTGGACATGACGCACGTGATGAGCTCCTCAACTACTACAATTAGTCTTGGCAGAACGGCTCCAATTTTAAACAATTCAAATCGAGCCGCTTTATCCCAATTCTAAAACCTGGAAGGTGCCCACTTGAGCTGTCATCATATCGTCCGATTGCGCTTTCGAGATGCGTCGGTACAGGGATGGAAAGAATAATTTTTGCTCGCTTGAAATGGTACTGGGAGCGATTCAACATTTATCCGGACACCATGACGGGCTTTCGTCGAGGTCGCTCATCCATCGACAATGTCATTGACATCGTGACCTGGCTCCAAAATAAAAAAAAGCCTCAAGCGCCTATCAATGGCCGTTTTTCTAAATATAAAAGGAGCATACGAGATCGACGCCCATGAGGCCATACTGAACTCACTTAAGGTTGTGGAAGTTAGTGGCCGTATGTATCAGTGGATTCGTGACTCTTTGACTGAGAGGTGCTTTTTCTTACAGACCGAAGACGGCCCCAACTTCAGAACAATACATCTGCCATGGTACGCTGCAGGGTGGAGTGTTCAGCCCTATTTCATTCAACCACGTCCTGGTAGGACTAGCGGAGTACTTACCGCGGACAGTTAATGTCTCAATATACGCCGACGACATTTACAACTGGGCCTCTGCGGTGACTCTTCCTCAGTTACGAGCCAGGCTTCAGCGGGCGGCAACCATGACGGCGTCATATCTCCGAGAATAAGGCCTTAGTGTGTCTACTGAAAAGCGCGCATTGACTGGCTTTACGTGCAAACAAATGTCATTGTATCTTGTTTCCAGCAATGGTCAAGCTGTATCCTGTGTTAAGACGCATCGCTTTCTAGGTGTCAACATTGACCGCAACCGCTCGAGGAGCCCTCACTGCATCTATCTGAAGAAGTTAGTTGCCAATGCTCAGGTCTTCAAATTTCTCTGCGGGAATTGGGGTACACCAGTCCAGTCTAAGATGCAGCTGTACTGGGTACTGTTTCTCGGACTCCTACGTTACAGTCTACCAGTGTTGTCAAATCTATGCAAGACGAACTTTCGCGCTTTGGAGAGCATACAAGTTCAAGCCCTATGCATGTGTTTAGGGCTGCCTCGGTGCACCTCAACAGCAGCAATTGCCATCGCGGGAGACCATGTGATCCAGACACATGTAGCTGTCAGCTCTCTCAGAGCGCACATTCGCCATCTGTGAATGATTCCCGACCATAATTTGGTCTTCCTACCAGCCGAGATATCTCAAGCGACCTTTTCAATAGTGATTAGCGCTCATCAAGAGTGCATACCGTCATCTTTTGCACCGGCGGCGAAGCCTTCATCTCCCCTGTGGTGCATTCGACAGCCTCAAGTGAATTTTGCTATTCCTGGAATTACGAAAAAGGCGAGTCATCCATCACCGGCTCTGAAGCAACTTACGCTCCTAATACTGCACCAGACGTATCATGACCACATACATATATATACTGACGGTGAGACCTCACCTACCAGCTCAACTGCCGCATTTGTCGTTCAAGCTAAGCAGGTTACAGTTAGATTCAAATTGTCACACATGACTACATCTACGTCCGCAGAACTTGCAGCTCTTCATACCGCTGTAACGTACTTCACCGAAGAGCCAACAGAGAAATGGGTCGCATTTTGTGATTCTAAGGCAGCTCTTCACAGTATCAAGTCTGCATTACATCACAGAACTTACGAGCAGATGATATCTGACATCAAGGAAGTGCAGTACCATGTTCTGGAAGGAGGGCACAACATTATATTTCAATAGATTCCTGCTCACTGTGGCATCTTCGGCAACAACCTAGCTGACAAGGCTGCCCGGTCTGCCCACGAAGATACCCTGAAGCGTCCAACACCTTTGGCGAGGTCGGACGTTGCCAGGGAACTTCGCCTACTTTCACAGAGAAAGTCTCAAGATCTCTGGAGTTCAAGTGCCTTCAATTGCGGATTACATAAACTGGACCCCACGCTACGGCTACAACTGCGATCTAGCCTTTCCCGCAGCGAAACAACCTTGTTGTGCCGCTAGTGGCGGGGAGTGGCCTTCACGAACGCATACTCCTATCGTTTGGGAATGGCCGAGAGCCCGATGTGCAACTCCTATGGGTGCGAGGAAACCATCGAGCACCTATTGTGTACCTGCTCTCGCTGCGATGTACAACGCCTCTCTCTACGGGCAACTTTACACCGACTGGAGTGAAGACCGTTCACCGAGTCAAAAATACTCGGACCGTGGCCAAACCCGTCACTGCCACGAAAAGCGATTCGTGCAATACTTGCATACTTGAATACTGCAATACTTGAAGTGCACCGGCTTAAAAGAACGTTTAGAGTGGCCCTCCCACACGCACTCAGTGCTTACTCTCTCCCTCTTTTCCTCTTTCTATTCCCCTGTCCCCCACCCCCAGTGTAGGGTAGCAAACCGAATGCTCTTCTGGTTGACCTCCCTGCCTTTCCTGTCCTTGCTCTCTCTCTCTCTCTCTCTCATCCTAATTATCGCTCGAAAACACAGAAGTGTTGCGCACACAATCTGATTTAAGTTTTGAAATCGTGTCGGCCGGCTTGAACAATTTCGAATGCAAGCATGTCAGTTTTTACTTACAATGGTAAATGCATTGAATGGCATAGGCTTCCATCTTGCCACATTCACTGCAATGCCATGTGTGTTTTATCAAGCGCTGGTTGTTTTTAATTTATTTCCGTTAGGTTGTCATCAAGCAGGCGCGGCGCAACTAGGTGGTGTCCAAATGAAGAAACAGAAACCGACCTTGAAGGTATTTTGGTAAGTGTATGCGCCGGAAGTGATTGCGGAGCCGGAAACACGCCATAGACGCCATGTTTCGAAAAACAAGCATCTCACGACTATCAGCAGTTCAAATTCTGGAAGGCAAACGCTTAGACGAAATACGCAGAGAACGACACACTGATTCCTGGAGGCCATACATGGAATAAATTTCAATCGATGCACTTCCTTTTCTTCTTATCCTGCCGAAGATATTGAAACCATTGAAAGAAAGGGCTAGAAGATCGGCATTCCCAGATTGAAGAAGGAATAAACATTCCGTTAATACTATCATATAAGGCCTCGGCAATATGCTTTAGTGACCACGGGATATTTTTGTGGTGCGATGTTTATTTTTTTAAGGAAACAAAACGATTATCATGCTAATATTTTTAGCTTCACACTACTTCTCTGTTCATAATTCGATTTATTCAAATTGATTTCAGAAATTTTTAATATTGGTTTTTTATTCTATACTTTATAAACACGTATTTAATAAATTAGTTTTACTTAGTCTGACTGCTCACTTATGTACTGTATCCGCTTCCCCGGTCTTTCGTATTGTCTGCTTTATTTTGGTTGGTGTTTTTAGAATAATATTTTAATTCATTCATGTTAAACACATGCTGTCGCTCAATTTATGTATATTCCCTTAGCGAGTACGCTCCATTAATTGGGATCTTCATCGTCGTTACCTTCATTATTATTATTACTATTACGTACGCTCCTGTACGACACAGAAGACGACTTTTCCTTGCTAGTCACCTTATTTTTATATCTTCTAAACAATAACCCATTAAGATCGACGATAAATGAGCGCATGATTTTTTAGTACAATGTTATTTTTTTTCTGCCATGTCTATAATTTTTTTTTTCAGTAGCAATGAACATGTCACGCATTTCATGTACTTTTTACAGGTTCATAAGTAAGCTCTGGCTTTTCTTTTGGTATGGCTGTCAATCAAAGAATCTTATCATTTCGTTCTATTTTTAGGTATGTTGCGTGGCATTGTTTTTGCCACTACCAGTGAACTTTCCCTTTCTTTAGTTGTCAAGACTATGTCATTCACGTCGTCCAGTTTTGTTCAATATCTCTGTGAGCATATCAGAAGTTCTCAGTGCACATATCAGAAGCTCTTCTACAATTTCGTCTTAGGGGCATTATATAAAAATATTTTATATGTGTGTACATGAAACGATCTTCGTGTTTTCCTAAGTTTTATAATTTTTTTGCTACTTCACTGTCTGTGAATTCTTGCGTTGTTTAGTAATCATGCACATGTCACGCATTTTTCATTGTTTATTTTCTGAGCATGTATCATAGCAAGTTATGCGAAAATATTTATTTGGGGAAACGGAAGTAAATAAAACGAGGCCAATAATCTGTTGTGTTGGAAGTTGAATTTAGATATGGTCTGGCATATGCTAGCGTACTCAAAGTATGGACAAGACTGCGTGCGCGCTAACGCATAAAGAACCCACGGCGCACCACGCGCCAGTTCACAAAATTGCCAGGGGTAGCGCACGCGCACAATAAATTAAAAAAAAAAACGCGCCGCGGACAGGCAAAAAGAAAACAAAAGTAAAGGCGCGCGGAGCATGGGAAAGGGTGGAGAGGGAGCGGAGCCATAAAGTTAATATTACCAATGCTAGAGGAAAAGCTGGCCCGAAAAAGTGGGAACCGTCGGGGCGTCGCCCTGTTGATACTGGTCAATATAGCCAGCGCAGTTACAATTGAAAGAGCTGAAAACAAGTACAAGTCACCTTACGCTTTGTCATTTAAAAGCGCATGCCTGATAGCTTTATGAAGGGGATGCGTTAATACTATGTTTACAGAAAGCGCTTGCTAGGTGCGTGACTTATGTAAATCACGATGTACTCATTTGTGCAATAAAGCATGACGCGAATTTCGGTTTCGAATCTCTGATTTTTGCACGTCTAATAGTTTTGTATACAGTTTAGGTTTGCAATGCGATCGCGCGACATCATAGGACGCTATGGCACCTTCGTGCCTCTTGTGCCACACCGAAGCCCCGAAGGGCTCTGACATTTACCTTCACATGTAAGTAAGCGAATGTATCTTCTTGTTCAGACGATCACTCGAGTAGACAGCTCTCGTGGTGCATTATGTTGGATACGGACCCTCTCCCTGGTATCACTCGAGCTCCCCGACCACATCCAATCGCCATCGCCTCCCAATTAGGGTGCGCAGGAGCGCGTCTACCCCGTTCCCAGACCTGTCAGACAAGTTGGCGACCCCACCTCAGGTGCCGCACGTCTAGCTATTGTCTCCAGCCCTGCTTGACTCTTCCCGAAAGTGCAACGGGAGCCTGGCACGGTTCCAGGTGGTTGATCTTGGCCCGAGCAAAGCTGACAGCTCGTTCGAAAACAACCCGTCTCCTACAACTGAGCACTTTCACGCGGGGAGGCAACACCAAGGCAACGCCGGTGGTAAGTCACCCGTCCGACAGTGGAACCCTTGGAACGACCCCATCTGCCGAATGTGACAGCACTTGCACGGGCGCCTACCATTGGAGGAAAATGACGACACCTGAGTGGGCTCGACGATTGGCCGCAAATGACGTGACCCCTAGAGACCGAAGGGGTTAAAAGCAAGAGGCAGGGAGAAGAGACATTCATTCCTTCATTCATTTTGTCGTTCTAGTTGCCACGGGCCGCAGCGTCCGATTTGCTGCCGGCCGTTGATGAATTTGTGACTGTTCGTTATTTTATGTTATTACTGTAAATAATGTAAATAAACCTTCAGTTTCATCTCAAAATCCTCCTCAACGTCGGTCAACTCCCGTACTCAAAAGCAAGATCGAATAATTACAATCGTTTGAGAGGCATCGTACTAGAACATTTTGTTTACGTATCGCTCTGTCTGCAAAACAATAAAGAAAGAAGAAAGTGAAGAAGCGGAGTGGTGCTTTTTATTTGCAGGTTTCCCTTCCGTAATAAGGAATTGCTGGACAGGTGGATCAGCGCAACCGGAATTCTACTGGGGAATCTACAAGTCATGGAACCCGTTTAATTAGTGCACTTTGAACAATCATGCTTCCGCAAAGGCCACAGCAGAGAGACATTGAAGCCTGATGTTGTGCCGAATACGTCTGTGCCAGGCAGCAATGAACAGGTGAATGCCTAATACGGACAAAATCAAGTGCATGAACCTACATATTAATAACCTAAGCGTTTTATTAACTGTCCAATATTTTCAACACTTCCTTCCATGCCATTTTATGTGGCATATCTTTTCAGGCTCAGATGTATGCCGCGAATCTGTTTGCATGATTGACTCCGGGCCTCTGGGAATGTTCACTTGCCCTTGATGATGAGTCTTTTACATGTATTCTTAAACTGCAGATATGCACATTAGAGGCCTACAAGCATTTTCAAAATTCAGTTATTTTAGACAACACGCACATATGCAACACTGACATTATGACATTTACGACTAAGCGGCAGGGACACAAACTATTGTTGAGTATACTTGCAGGTAAAATAACTAGATCATGTGAAAAGCTCCAGCTCCTTGTCCTTAAATCAGTGTCTTCAAGGGGTATACAAAAATAACTTTTTTTTCTCGTGCACCGATTCACTTGCTGTATAAGCAAGAGAACCCTCCCACATTAGTGCAAGATATGTTGTACATCATACTAATATGTGCTTGAATTTACCAAGTGAGGTTAATTATTTTTGTGGCTCACTCAGTCAAATGACACTGCAATCTACAGTCATTAATATTCTGTTGGATATTGCAAATCTTCTATGAAGCATGTTTCCATGTTATGCAGATGCAATGGCAAGCCCTTCTGTGTGTTCCAAAGGTAAAATTTAAGCTATAAATTAAAGAAGCATTTCTCGACAGAAACAACAAGCACAACTTATGAATGCATAGCATCAGAAGCCCAAGGCATCAGAAGTTTGAGAAGTATGGAGTGATTTTTTAAAAAGAAAGATTGATATTTGAAAATGCGAGACTCTATAGTGGAGGTAAAGCAAGTCAATATAGGTGGAATACTCTGGAAAATTATGCGAGTAATGGGATGAAAAACAATGGGTCAGGAAATGCATTGTTTTTCGGCAAAACAAGAGCTGATGATTGTCATTACATGAATCACTTTAGCATCATGAAACTGCTGCTTGATAAATTCAAAAACAAGCCATGCAAAAATAAAAAAAATTAACGATGCTCTTTCTACATTAGGATAAATAAAAAGAAATGGATCACATTAAATGTGGACATATCAGACACCTTGTGAAACACTAAAGGAAAAATTCAGTTTCGAGCTATGGCACTTGCTGCATAGATGTGTGGGGTCTTGCACCAATAGTGATAGTTACCACTGCATTTAGAAATTGAAATCATTCATGCAGACAAGCATGATTCTTTATAGTTTTGGCTATACTACTTCAAATGCCTCCGCCAAGTGTTACAATGCTGCACGCAGCCATATTAAGGATCTCACAGCAACACCTGCAGGTAAATAGCAAGAGCATTCAAAGTGCTGGTGCATTCTGGACACTATTTTTGAAAACTTTTAGGCAAGAGCAGTGCAAGAAGCAGACATAAGAACTGCATTTATTTCCATAATTCCCCATTTGAATGGCCTTTTCTTTTTGCTTAGACAATGCCTACGCCTAGCCACAGCAGCTCCCTCGTGCAGACTCCACAAGCCAAGAAGCCGTGGAGGCATATGCAGGTAACAGGCAAGAAGCAACAGCACTGGTATTGACATTCATCCAATTTCTTTCTTTTTCTTACATTTAAGCAGCCAGCACACCTCGAACAGCCACCTTGACTGCGGGTGTGTCACCCTAGTCGCCAAGTGAGCATTTTAGGGAAAGTGACAGGCAATGTAAACAGGGACTTCATGTAAACGATACTCTTTCTCAGATGTCTCCTACGCTTCACCATGCCAGCTCACCTGTGCAGACTCCAGCACCAAAGATGCTGCTGAGTCCCGTGCAGGTTAGAGGCAAGAAGCAGTGGCACAGGTGTTGACATTTACCCAACTTCTTTCTTTTTCTTACGCTGAGGCAGCCAGCGAATCTCGAACAGCCACCTTGACTGCGGGTGTGTCAGCAGGTTGCTGTTGTGCATATGCTCATAATAAACATGAGTAAACTTGAACTTCATAATAAACTTGAAGGCAAATGGGACATTGATGCATTGCTTCTTTGAACATTTAGTGTGAACCTACAATATATGTGATACTTTGCAGTGCTATAGAGGGTATTAAGAGGTTCCCTCTATATTTTTCCCCTTTATTACGTATGTATTCTCTGGCCCTTAATGCTGCAGTTTAATGTTGCAGCAAGTGCTTTGTCTATGGATTGCACACTGGAATAAGCGTGCTATATCCTCATGAGCAAAAGGCCTATACTCCTCACACATATACAATGTAGGGTTCTATGTCGTTCTCAGTCTTACATTAAAAAATAAAAGTAAACATTCCCATCATGGAATTGTGTTTATTACAGTAATTCCCATGACAGTTATAGAAACTTGAACTGGTCAATCCGTCATGGGAAGGAACAGTATGTATACAGATAGAAAAAAACGGCATGTGTGTGTGTGTGTCTGTGTGTGTGTGTGTGTGTGTGTGTGTGTGTGTGTGTGTGTGTGTGTGTGTGTGTGTGTGTGTGTGTGTGTGTGTGTGTGTGTGTGTGTGTGTGTGTGTGTGTGTGTGTGTGTGTGTGTGTGTGTGTGTGTGTGTGTGTGTGTGTGTGTGTGTGTGTGTGTGTGTGTGTGTGTGTGTGTGTGTGTGTGTGTGTGTGTGTGTGTGTGTGTGTGTGTGTGTGTGTGTGTGTGTGTGTGTGTGTGTGTGTGTGTGTGTGTGTGTGTGTGTGTGTGTGTGTGTGTGTGTGTGTGTGTGTGTGTGTGTGTGTGTGTGTGTGTGTGTGTGTGTGTGTGTGTGTGTGTGTGTGTGTGTGTGTGTGTGTGTGTGTGTGTGTGTGTGTGTGTGTGTGTGTGTGTGTGTGTGTGTGTGTGTGTGTGTGTGTGTGTGTGTGTGTGTGTGTGTGTGTGTGTGTGTGTGTGTGTGTGTGTGTGTGTGTGTGTGTGTGTGTGTGTGTGTGTGTGTGTGTGTGTGTGTGTGTGTGTGTGTGTGTGTGTGTGTGTGTGTGTGTGTGTGTGTGTGTGTGTGTGTGTGTGTGTGTGTGTGTGTGTGTGTGTGTGTGTGTGTGTGTGTGTGTGTGTGTGTGTGTGTGTGTGTGTGTGTGTGTTTATAGGGAGGGGGTATAGGATTAGCGCCGTACGAAAACACGTACCAACACTAGACCCATTGTCAACTAGACCCATTCCTTTAAGGTACCGTAACAAAGCGTATTATGAATAAAGTTCATACAACTAACTCTGATATTACTACATACGCCCGGCGACGCGAGCTATATATGCCACGACTCGAATTCGCGACTGCACCGGATGCGCTCCATATTATTCTCGTTAATCGTGGTCACTGCACCAAGGCAAAAGAAAAATCATGGGCGCAGGTGCCTTTATAGTATCTCGAGCTTGCGAGGCACCACTGCGCGTGCCAGGGGAGCTGCGCGTGCGAACAGTTCCTGGCACACACCTGCCTCGGTGGCCCCAACCTACGGACCGCCCTGATTCGAGCTTTCATCCCCCCCACGGCCCTTGGGTGCCCAGACGATCCTGCACCACCTGCTTCATTATAAACTCAGGTGCTCTCATAAGACCCGTATGTCGGTTACATGTGCCCTATTGCAGGATCAGTACGTGTATTTAAGAAAATCTATCGTCGCAACGAGAAAAGCGGCCCGTGGTTTCTGCAACCCCATACAAGGAAAATTACGGAACGCCAACGAGGAATGTGCCAACCACAGCTTCGAGCTCTTAACTTATAACCTCGTCGAGTGACACTGGCGACATCAAACAGTGCGTGACCGCTGAAAACCGCATACTGCCGGAAACTTTTAACAGGATCATCCTTCGGTTGCATAACTGACCCCTGCACGGCCAACACCCATGCCACCATTGACCGCACCCACACCATAGAATAAAGTCATAGAATAAAGAACAAACTTGTAAAGCCCACTTATACGGCTGCCCGCACACCACATCGTCTGACTACAAGCAAGATGCGATGCTGCTACGGTTGCTAGATTAAATCTGGCTACTGTCGTCGAGTCTAGCAAGCCTCTTAGGAGCTTGCAACCTCAGTGGTAGGAACAGGACGGTGCTCTTGCGGTTCCCGATTTCAATGCATGGGCGCTATGGGTAGCTTGTCCTCTTGAGTCAGTATTGGCATCGAGCTCCACCACTGGAAAAGCTGGCGCCACCGTCGGCGTGACGTGCTAGGAGGGATCACGTTGCCATAGCGGCCGCGTCGGCTGCTTCGGGAGCGCCGAAGCGAGCTGAAAACTAGTTTAAATTTCCTCGTACGCTGCGGTCCTCATTTAGTGGCCAAATTTTCGCGCTTCGAGTGCCTCCTTTACAACGCTTGAAAGCACTACAATAGGTAGTGGCTGCCATTGAAGGCGCGCAACATGGTAGGCTACTGCTCGGTGCCGCAGGGCCGAACGCATGTAACGGAGGTCGGTGTCAGCCTTATTCACACGTAGCCGCAGGACAAGAAGCTGCGTGAAGCTTGGCTCGCGAAACATAAAAACGGCAAACAGTCATCGGCTACAACTCGGGTATGCAGCAAGCACAGACGCGAGGAAGATTTCTGCTACGGCGCCCGGTCTGCGATGTTCTGAAAACGCTCACTGAGACGCTCGCCCGAGTCAACTGCCCAACTAATGTCATGATGGTTTGGTCTCTGAACTTGTCGATGCTATAGATACTGGCAAGTTGAGTGGAGTGGAAAAGCAACGGTAAGAAGCTCATTGAAAAAAAGCATGGCATATGGTCATGTTTTTGTTTTGAATTAATGCACTGCATTACAAAAAAAAAAGGAGCAGCGGGAATTGGCACGCTGAGAACACCGATAAACATACAGTGCGACGCAACTCGAGAAATAATATTGAAAGGTCAAAGAATTTAGAAGAAAAAAAAAGATTCAACCATCGCGACGGCACATCACAGTCCCCGTAGGCGTCGAAGTCTCTACAGTGAAGTTATTTTTGAGCAGCTCTGATAGCATCCACGCAACAATGGTTGCTTGCATACTGTCAAATGCTCATATTCTGCGGCCTAAAGCTCATGGCACGGTGCGAAAACGCGCGCGCGGACAAGCATGCAGACGCGCAGTCGGTCGCTGCGAATCAACGCGATCGCTGCATTGAGGCTTCGTTCTATTACGCTCCATTTAGTTATACAAACACTATAAGAACATATTTCACATAGCTTGCTCTCAGCGTTTACCTACCTTTGACGCAAGAAGCCGGTTCGGGAAACTCCATCGCGGCGACCGCGCGCAGTGGCGTTCACTGTACGTATTCGGCAAAGAGATAGCGTCTGTAAACGATTGTGTGCTTTCAGTTTTCCCAATATTATTATTTAGACAGTAAAAAACGTCTCTCGTTTCGAAAGTACTTACAGAAATGTTCGGGAGAGCTCGCGCGTGGTCTTTTCAGTGAGCACTGACAGCAAAACCTATGAGGAGCGCGCCGCGTGGTCCCTCATACTACGCCAGCGAGGCGCTTCCGCTAGATGGCGACTCCGTAACTCCTCGCCGCCAATAGTAATCCTATTGGAGGAGCTGGTCGTCTTAATGTAAACGAGAAAAAGACAAAGAGCGCTAGGGTGAGGAGGTTTCATGCGCCTGCTGTTTCTGAGGCCATGACAATGTAAAGAATCGTGTGCGCCGCCATTTTACTAAAGTATCGCCCGCACGCTTGGGCCGTAACTGAAGTAACGTAACAGCGTGCGCTCAAAAACAGCCAATGGCTGTTACTTCAACTGTGTCTCTTACTTCTAAGTAACTAGCTTTATTTTGATCTTCCAACGTTTTAGTAGAGGTACTCTGGTCATCGCATATCTATTTGTGAAAACTTCTCCGCTTCTATATAGCACCAATTATTACATCATTTCAATTACTGATTATGGTCCCGATTCCTATTGGAGAAATCAGAGCCGTATCTAACCATCAACTGCTGCGATTTTGCAGGCACACTACCAAGAATGCCCGCTCAAGACTCAGGGCGCAGTACTCTACCCATAAAACATTCTCTGTTGAGCAGCAAGTGTTCGGTGCAGTCATACGCAGTTTCTTCAAGTATCTTTCCATCAAACGCAATTACAGTTGACCTATTCCAGTGACTTACCGGACATGCTTCTGTTATTTCAACAGTTAACCCGCCGTGGTTGCTCAGTGGCTATGGTGTTAGGCTGCTGAGCACGAGGTCGCGGGATCGAATCCCGGCCTTGGCGGCCGCATTTCTGTGGGGGCCAAATGCGAAAACACCCATGTACTTAGATTTAGGTGCACGTTAAAGAACCCCAGGTGGTCGAAATTTCCTGAGTCCCCCACTACGGCGTGCCTCATAATGAGAAAGTGGTTTTGGCACGTAAAACCCCATAATTTAATTTTTAACAGTTAGAAATGCTTACATTTTCAAATTGAGCGCGCACAATCATAGCGCGGACACGGCGCAAATTATTCCAAAAGAAACGAATACAAGGAAGAAGGAGAGAGCGAGAAGGAACCTTAGACGAGGTAGATGCCTTGCACCAGCCGGTTTGTGCTACTGAAACTGGGTGGCGCCACCGGCGCGCCGCGCGCTCAGAAATATCCGTTGCCTTGGGCGCGAAAACGAAAGTGCCATTGTTCCGTCACGAAAGCGCAGCCAGTGGCGTATGCCAAACTTCGTTTGTAGAACGCTGTGCGCGGTCGGGCGACGATGAACATTTTACGGCGCAAGGTGGAATTCCGCGGAACCATGCACGAAACGTGAAAAGCAATGGAAGATGCATAGAATGTTTCGAAATCTCGGCTCTGCTCGTACCGCATAGAAAGAGTGCACGCGCAGGTATATTTCGCGCCAGAAACTTGCTTCGGACCAAAGCCAAATTAAAGTGGTGCTTTTATTTCTCATTGGAGTCTATATGTGCTGTAAAAACAGGTTCGTGGCAAAAAATAAAGACGAAATCAACAAACCGGGAAGCGACTCCCCTGTAGGGAAAAGGCAAAACCAATGCTTTCAGGGAAGTGAATGTACTACTTCTAAATGAGCCGAATTGGCACTCTTTACAATATAATAATAATGATAATAATCCACGCTCAATGTTCTCTCAGATTTATCTGAATGATGCGTAAGCATTTCGTAGTACTGAGGTGGTGTTTCGTGGAAACATGCTGGTGTGTTTCGTATAATGGCGAGAACCGTGACACGGAGAAGCGTGTGGAGAAATGGAGAAGTGAGACCTGCACGAGTGATCGTAGAAGAGGTGAGTAGAAGCGACAGTCAATGGTGTAATAGATAGCCCGCAGCGGATGTGGATGCTGCATGAAATATGACCAGGAGATGTAGCGGTGAAGGGAATTGATGCAACATTTATTCGGCGCACTTCCCCATCACGAACACTGTTCAACCGTGCTCGGTCGGCGGCTACGTCTGGTGCGGCGGCGCGGCCCGTATCTTGGAAGCAATTCGCGAAAGCGGCGGAGTGCGGCATGTGCTCAGAGCTCCGTTGTGTTCTCGCCGCTTCGTTGGCGCTGAAGCAAGAGGCAGCACGGCGGCGAATCCGCTAACTGATACGGGCACCCTCTTGAAAGACATCGTCTTAAGGGACGGACGGAGGGACGGTTCTTCAGTTGGGTAAGGATAGAAATACTTACGGATGTGAAACCACCAGTGTGTCTGTATTATTTATGAATTCCTAAGCGCCGTTGAACACCAGCTGCTGCCAAGAGTACGTCATCGAATAGGTCTCCTTCTGCAGCTACGCATTACTGAGTTGGCTTTATGACATCTTCTCTGGTTTCCTTGATGACCGACGCTGGAATTCTACGGCAGAAATCCGTTATGCTTGCCTTGAGCTCGTGTGACGTCCGTCTCGATCATGTAAACACGATCTTTCGCATAACCCTAAAGAAATAAATCAAGTGCAGAGAGGTCAGATGACCTGGCCGGTCAAGTTATAGGCCCGTGCCTTCCAATCTATTTCGCATGAAAACTCGCATCCAGCCAGTTCTGTGCTCGGCTGTTGCTATGTGATGGCGCCCCATCTTGCTGATACCGCAGAAGTGGAAGACGAAGATGTGACAGCGGGACTTCGCTGAGAAACATATCCACCACTCTTTCAAAGATTTGGTCCACATAACGCTGTCCAGTCAGTGTGCGCTCGAAGAAGATGGGTCCGATTATAGCAGCGTCGTAAATTTCGAACCACACACTGGACTACTGACTAGTACTGGCGCCGAGTGCGCTTTTCCCACTGTGGATTTGAGTCTACTCTCGAGTGCGTAAAGCAAATTTAGTTGGCCGTTTCTTCAAAAATTGGCCTCATCTGTGTACATGATGTTGCTCAAAAAGTCCCGTGAGCTTTTCTGAGGACCCAATTCGAGAAATCAAGATGATTCTGTAGGTCCCTATCTTCCTAGCATTGGTGCAGGTTAAGGTGGTACGGGTGGAAGGCCGTCGTTTAGAATCCTCCAAACTGGTGACTTGGAAATCGGTACCCAGGCGGCCACGTGGCGCACGCTAGCATGATGGTTTGATGCCATAAATAGTAGAACATCCGTGCCAAGGGTTGAACTCAAAGATGGAGTCCTTTGCCACTGTTTCTGGAAGCTGCCGGTTTGTCTCAGGTTTTCATAATTTCTTATTATAGTCGACGCGTTTGATCTACCGCCACACTTCCATGACTGATATATATTTATGACCTTTCTCTTGTAAATTTCAGCTCGCAAGGCAAGGATCATATTTTCCTTCTGCTCTTTCGTGACAACTGGGACGAAACAAAACGCACCTTTAAACCTTTGGACTGATGTAATTCGCTTTTGTGTTGGTAGGTGTTTTGGGGGGAAAAAAGAAAAGAAAAGCCATCTGTGCACTTTATCTACGCTAAGACAACAGCTATCGCAGCTTGTTTATAAATAACACCAAACGGGACGTGTACTAGAAAAGGAACAAGCTAAATCACGATGTTTTTCTTTATTTCCTTCATTTCGTTTTGGCTAACTCGGAGGGAGTTTGTTCGAAGGTGCTGCTTTATGATGCGCGTGGGAGCGCGCGCAGTCACGTGCTATACTGGTGATGCAGCAACAGTATGTTCCTTTTATGACAACTTCATATATGACACATTATTTTGCCTATCCCGAATGATCTCTATATCAATCACTGAAATGAAGTTAACCAGTTGGATTATCTGTGCACATTTTGGTCGGTAATAATATATGCCCGCGTAGAATGATATGCCCAGAAGACTTACTGGAGTACTGACAGTATCATTCCAAAGATTGTAAGGTGTTTTCCCTAATAGACATTTAAATGTCTTTCTCATACTCTGAAATGAACGCATCATTGGCCATAACTTCAACAGAAGACAGATGGATTGATTGCATTGATATGGTCACTTCTTAGTTTTTTATAGGTAATGAGGCCTCTTTCGCATGCTGACACGATTGCAAGTTAGGTATACCACATGAGCACCTGAAATACCACGTGAGCACTTTCTGTGTCATGGAACGACAGATATGCACCTCCTGGGAAACAAAACTGAAGCTATAGTTCGAATGAATGCTATCACAGTAAACTATTTAAAGTGCTCTCAAACATTATTATTTTTCCTTGGGTTTCGAGGTTCAGGACTTTCAGTTAAAGCACTAAAACTGAGTAAGAAGTTCCATGTTCCACGAACATGTTGTCGACTTTCTTCTATAGGCAATCTTTTTTTTCAATAAATCGAACCAATTAGTCTCAATTTCTTGTGAAGTGAAACGATTCAAAAATATGTTTAATAGAGAGATTCTCTAGAAACGTTGTATGACGTATAACAAGTCAGCATATCTATGTTGACATTTTCAAATTGCCTGATCTTTTTCCAAGTCTTCACTGGCTGTTTTCATAAAAATTCCCTGGCAGTCTATGACACCCGAAGCTTAAGTGGAATAAAAAAATATTGCAGTTTAAGGCTTGCGAAGTTGCTGCCAGTCCATAATTGTTAGATAAAACGAATAAAACGTCAGTCATTTGAAATGCTGTATTAGATTCAACTGAATTGAATGCTTGTTAAATAAAGCTGACAAGGGCTTGGGCGAGTTCGTAATTCATGGCAACACGAGTACAGCACAGAAGGACCATAAAGACACACATGTAAAGCAGATGCAACAATGTGACGCAAAACTATTCAATGAGTTATTTTTACGGTTCATTAGTAGCTTTATATGTAATTTGCACTCATCACTTATGTATCTAGTCAACTTGGTTTACCTCTGACTAAAGACTAGATGACAATATGAATCAATACCATTGTAATATTTCATTATTTTACAGTATAATGAGCGGTTAGACAACCGTAATGGTTGCCTGTGCAAGGAACGCTACGTTTCATTTCAAGGGAGATTCGTATGACACATAGTGTACTTATCAAAACGAGAAACAAATGCACGAATCCCAAACGATTCCTATAATAGTATTTGCTGAAACAAAGATACCCGTCATGACTGGGCACAATTTTCGGGTGTTAGTGCAATATGCCCGTGCCGAGTGAGCACTCTCACAATGGTAACTGCAGTTTTGAACAATCGCGTTAAGAATGGCAATTTATTTCTGCTTAGAACCGCCTGCAATGTCTTTTTTTTTTCAATGCTCTGAAATGAGTGCATGGTTTTCCACTGTTGCAATCGCACCGGTGGCACGAGTTGTTGCATCTGGGTCGCAAGCCCCAAGGGTAGCGTTGGCCTGGCGGCCTGGGGCACAACTGGAAGCATCCGAAGGTCCTGGCAAAGTATGAGTCGACTGCTAAGAGAACAACTTGTTTATTCTAGCATCGCAAAAGAGCGGCCGGTCAGGTCGACCGAAGTGGAGAGACGGGAGAGCACGTTACTCGACGGAAGCAATCGGAGCCTCTCTCTTGGCGTCCGGCGGCAGCTGCTTTTATACTCTCGGAGGTGAGGGCAAGAAGGAACGTCTCCGGATGAGGCCACGTGACGGCGGGGCACGGACACGCTGAGAGACACGTTGAGACAAGAAGGTGACGCACCCGCCGGGCCGGCGCCGGTCAGACCTCCTCGCTTCACACTTGGGGAGCTCCTCTCCCCGGCTGCCGCGCTTTGACAAGCGTGGGCACCAACATGCACACACACACACACGCACACTTGAAGACACGTGGCATGGAAACATGCCTGGACGCGCTTGGCGGGGAGGCGTTGCGGTGGCGCTGAACGGGCCAAAATGTCCGCCGCTTTGAACGAAGCCCCGGCATCCGCTGCATCCGCGCCGGCTATACCACGCGTCGTAGGCGAAACGTAACACCCCACTTTCAGTAAAATGCAGATGAATGGGGCCTGTTGATAAGGTTACTGATGAGCTAAAGATTGTACGGTCTCTTGGGTGTGTCGATAAGGGTAGAACAAGTGCAATGGCCACTAAATTATTTGGATAATCTGTACGTTATCTATTAGAAAAAGGTCACCAAATAGATAATCGGGCTTTTTTTGCACAGTTTATGTAGTATACAGTCTCTACGAGACGACGACACTAGCCTTCATTTGAACGGCTTTTCCCTATGCCTCCTTTTACACTGTACTGTGACGAAGCAAATCAATCAATCAATCAATCAAATGCAATAGTAATGACCACCGGAACACTTATTACGCAAAACAAGGGCTTCATGCCATCCATGATTCTCAATATGTGGACCTGCGCCAGCAGCTGTCTAGAGGCAGCAATGTAGACAGCTTGGCCATTTTTTTAACAGTACTCAAGAGACGGAAGTTGACAGTATTATTAATCATTCCTGCTTCAGCAATGCCGGCGCGACCAAGACGCGGGTGTGTATCGTCCAGTAACCCGATCGATCGGTTCAGTGGTGAAGCGGGAATGAACTCCGGTCATGTTGAATGCATCATGCACATATTCAATTTCTCGGCACGCGTGAACTTCGGCCACTGCTAGCGCATACAACATACGTGGTTTCTATTGTTGGGCAGCCCACACACAAACAAAACACGAGAAAGAAGACAGGACAAGCGCTCGTTGAACTTAAAGTTTTTGTACCGAGTACCGAGTAATGTACCGAGTAATTATTAAATTCACGTGGGTTACATATAGAAACCGTCATACACTCAGGAGTGATCAATGAACGAGCTCGCTTCGTTTGCCAGTTGTTTACCTCGCTCGGCGCACCGCAGTAATCCATGTCTGTCGTCTTTTTTCGTACCATTTTCTTGTGAATCGGCAGAATTTCACTGGTGGCATCAACCATATCATGTTTACATTGCTGTCGTGACAGCTAACAACACAATAATAATTTCCGGTTATTCGAAAGGCGCCGTCGCAAACAAGAGACGTTTCGCGCGCCGCGCGAACTGAGCGCGGGCGCGACCGCGACGCGAAGCGGCGACGGAAACCTACACCCGTTGGAGATAAAATCGTGCCGCCAGGGGAGAAACGAGCGCTGGCGTCTGGGATGAAACTTGGCGTGCGGTCGTCTATAGTAAGTTGTTTGCCTTCTCGTAACTCAGAGCTGATTTTTTTACAAGTTTAGCCCGACCTAGATGAAACATTCGGTGTAGTTCCCCTGTTAGCGTTGCTTATCCAACTCTGCATGTCGACACGTGTATCAGCTACTTCGAAACTCGGCTATGCCGTTCTGCTTCTGAGCTTGAGGGCAAACGATTAAAAAAAAACATCGTTCGTACGCAGCTACTGCAAGTGAGAAGCCATCTATCGCACGGGCTAGCAAGAGCAAGTCTTGGTATTGTACCTCTGCTACAAAGTGAAATCCTTACGCATCCTGCAAATTCATTGTACAACTTCCAGTAACTTTCAAGTCCTAGCCCATGTACACACACGCACATCCATCCATTCATCCATCCATCCATCCATCCATCCATCCATCAATACATACATACATACATACATACATACATACATACATACATACATACATACATACATACATACATACATACATACATACATACATACATACATACATACATACATACATACATACATACATACATACATACATACATACATACATACATACATACATACATACATACATACATACATACATACATACATACATACATACATACATACATACATACATACATACATACATACAGCGGGTGGGCGGTATTTCAAGGAGCTCCTCAGTCCCTGGGGTAGCGCCAATCCACCGGCCTGGAGCTTGACTAGATAGATCAACGGAGAGCATCAAGGCAGTGACAAGGCGACGTAGGCTGAATAGTCAGACGTTTAATTATATCGTTTCATAAAGAGCGGTCAGCTCAACAAGCCGTTCGTGAACAAAAGGCGAAGGTGAAAGTGTTTTGTCGGCAAATCGTGCTGATTTTCTCGCCTAGAAAAGGGATTAAGTCTTCGGCTATAATACGCACTGTCGGTTCTCGGTCCTCATGCTTGGACACGTCGCAGAACCAAGCCGCCATGCTGGCGCCTTATAGCACGAAAGTGTTTTATGCCACGGCCCACCATCAACTTCCTGTAACAGATGTGACGTCGGCGCGAGCGCGTAAAATAAGCTCTTTCTTGACAGGGATCGTGCCGCCATCTAGGAGCGGTGAAGCATAGTATGGCATCATGACACTAACGATCGAGAGCCGACAGTGAGCGCTTGGGTAGTGAGAGCGCAGCGGAGCCTCGAATGCGGTGTGCCTGGAGTAGATGGTGTAGGCCTTCTGGTGAGTGGACGACGCAGTTCCCGCACATGGTTTGTCTTTCGCGTCCGATTATCCTGTGACGCCTCGTCACCTACGGTGCGCATCTTCCACATGTGTCAGCAGCGCTTACACGTCGCCTGCTGCTTCGCTTACGATTGTACCAACTAAGAAAATTGTTGCGCTAAGCGGCGCAGAAAGGCAATGACGTCGACGGGCGAATCTTGCTTGGTTCCGGCGAGAGACACGCCAGCGTTAAGCAGAACGCCTCCGTGCGTCCTCTACCACTCCCATTCCTGAAGCTGAGTGCGTCGCAACTCAACTAGCTGCCCAAGACACTACGGAGCTAGTCCGAAATGTACGTACCTTTGCCGAAGCGGCTCAGCAGGAGGACGCCGCTGGCCAACAGGATGCCGCGCGCCAAGCAAACCTGCAGCATGGTCGCGGACTCGTAAATCATGCGCCTTTCGCTGCAGCGAACCGTGAGTTCACCATGCAAACACGCAACCACTTCTGGGAATTCGTTGCACTTTCCTGTTCTAGCAATTCCTATGAGTGAGGGACCAACCATATCTTTTTCCGTCGAGCGTCGCTCGCTCTTCAGTACGTCGTACATGTAGGAGGGAGAAGGTTTCGCACTGGGCCATAAATACACACATGCACAAGTGCACGGACGCCTAATGCTCGCCGCTGGAAAGGCGGGGCTCTCGGCTCTTTTAAGCATCCCAAATGACTTTGCTCTCCTAGCAATAGTTTGAAACATTGGACCTTGTTTTTGGCCGCGTGGCACGATTTTGTGTACCATAGGCGAATCGCAACAGAATGCCATGCCGCGAGAGGGAGATCCCAATGGACAAAAACTACATCCGCTATCCTGAGGTATGGCACTGACGGTCGTAGCCGCAAGCGGGTGTCCCTCAGCTTTGCTGTGTCACGTAGATGTCCGAAGACTTCTTCCATGATGCGCGCATTCTGTTTCACGTCGAGGACACTGGCAAAGTTGCCTCGCGACGTTCAGCTGCAGTTTCTGGTTCACGTTAAGCTTCAGCCAGAGCAACACCGAAACCGCGCAGCCGGCAAGCGCAAAACAGGTTCTCACTAAGGTCCACCGAGCTTACTTGTCCCTTTCACAGGCCAAACATGCTTCAGTAAAGTAACCTAGCAGCAATAAAACACACTCGTAAATTTGTCAAACATATGACAGAAAATTTTAATATTGAACAGCGCAATACAAAACCAAGCAGTTCAAAAATCGCCAGGAAAAAAAAAACAAGCAGACGAGATCAAAACTCTCGAGGCTAATTCTCGCGTTTGAGGCTTGAGACTTGATCCGCTGCACATTACCGTTCTGGTCCCCCTTCTTGTAACATACATCGAACGAATATTGCTGCAAGTCTGCGACGCAGGTGGTGGTCACTTTCACCGGCGGTTGTTAGCATCCATTTGAGAGGGCAGTGATTTATCCTAGTGGTGAATCTCAAACCCGCCAGGTAGCATGACAATTTTTCAACGAACCACGTGAGCCTCGCACCATTTTTTTACTTTAGCGCTGTGCGCATGTTCGCGGCTGGTCAGCATACGACTTGAATTACGTACTGGTGCTCCTCCGCTCCTCCACTCCATGCCCTGTTCGGCGCTGTACAAGACTCATGCCTCGCTCACTGTCATCGCGCCCTGAGCTGCTGACTCATGAGTTAAGTCGTATGGGGATCTTAGTACCAGCTATCTGAACACGTGGGTGCTAAGAGCTCTTTCGTTCTTTCTCGGCGCAGACGAGCGCTTCTGCTCCTATTTTTCTGAATGCATAGGTTAGAGCACTAGCTCATTCAAAGTACATCGGCGTGTGTCTCCGACAGGCCTCGACCATGTCCTTGAGCTGCTCCCAGGGCCCTATGTTGCAAGTATATAGTATCTATCTATATCTATATCTTTGTAGTATCTTCTATAGTATATCTACAGGAGTCGTCTATGACATTGAAAATGAAATACCTAACGCAGACCTCCCGGTTCTCATAAAACCAGCATGTGAACACAACGTCACTGTGCATGTTGGTCGCCTCGGCAACACACGCTGTGTGAGGATAACGTTCAAAGGTGACTGCCTTCCATCCTACGTGAAGGTTGGCCACTTTCGCCAGCAGGTTCGACCATTTATTCCAAGAGAAATGCAATTGTCAGAAGATTGCCCATGTGAAGGGTGTTCGCAGAAATTCTGCTGTGTGCCCTCGATGCACCAAACCCAACTCAGAAGACCACTGCAACGCAACCACGTTTAAATGTGCTAACTGTCAGGGTGATCACTGCGCCTCTTCCAAAGACAGTCCCCAGATCAAGAAAGAGGTCACCATTCTTAAACAAATGGTGAAATACAACTCTACCCACAATGAGGCTGCTGTGGAAGTGCCGCGAAGACGACGTCCCCGTCGAAGGACTTCACGACGAAAAGCATCAACTTTTCAAGAAAAGTCAACTCGTCAAGCAGCCCCATCAGCGGAAGTTTCCAGCCCTCCAAACACCGATGTTTGAAGGGAGAACACTGCCAGATCTCTCTCTATAAAGGAATGGCCGCCATTTCCGCGTACACGACCGGCAGAAGAGCCGCCGAAGAAGACGCCCCCAGTACAGCAAGTTCCTATATCCGAGGAGTCACGGAAAACAGATGAGCAAATGATAGCTCTTATTAGGCCTTTAATGAATGCCATTTGCGTGTTGCTAAACAACGTGCACAGACCGTCTGCCAGAAGTGCGCTTCAAGTACTGGACGCTCTGACTCTGGTGCTGGCAACCGTTGAGTAGATCATGGCTTTCCAGCCACTCTCTTTAGGGGATGAGGTAGGACAAGCAGCTATTTTTTCAGTGGAATGCCCGCGGACTCATAGCGTGCATTTCAGATTTACATCGCTTCGTGTATGCTAATATGTTTGCCATTATCACAATTTGCGAGCCGAATTTATCGAACATGATCAGGCTTTCTGGATATTAATCGTTTATGTCGCCAACTGTTGGTGAAAAGAGTAAGGTTTTGGTTTTTATTCGCCGTGACCTCACCTACATTCATCAGCCTGTACCACCTAATGACGATAATCGATGTATATTCCTAAACGAAAGGAAAAAGAGTTTGAACTTTACTTTTGTGGAAGCCTACCTGTCTCCGTCAAGTCGATTTGATCACAAAAGACTACGAGAAATCCTTTCCTCAACTTCCAGTCCCTGGGTCATTATTGGAGATTTCGACACCCATCATATACTGTGGGGAAGTTCGAAGATCAACGCGAGATGCTGAGCTCTAGCACCTTTTGCCTCCAGTAATGAACTTTGGCTGCTGAATGATGGAAGTCTTATGCTTCTACGTGGCTCCACATACAGCAGCTGTCCTGACTTGGCTTTCGTCTCACGAAGCCTTGTCAGACATGCTGGGTGGTTTGCGGACATAGAGACGCACGGAAGCGACCATATATCGCCATGTACGTCAAGATCAGAAGATTGTCCCCTTCCAAAATACGGGATACGATCCAAAGAGCGAACTGGTCGAAATTTCAATCTATCATGGAAGAACATTGCGACTCCAACCCATCTTTAGACTTGGAAGAGACAATCAAGATCGCGGTGCAAGACACTATGCGTACTGACTATGCGAAACTGACGGAATTGGATGCGGAACTAGAACGACTTCCAGCAATCCGACGACGTTCTGAACGAACATACCTAAGTACGAAGACAATGGAAGATCTACGGACCGTCAGATGCATGCAAAAGAAGATTCAGCACTGGTTAGACAAGCTCGAATTGCAACGTCGGACTTCCTTCTGTGAGTCGCTAGATCCACGCAAGCCTTTATGGCAACTATGGAGAACGGTGCACTGTTAATGGACACTCCCCGTACAGCGATTCCCATTCAAGGCTCTTGCCCTCTCTCAAAAGAAATCGGAGAGTGAAGTGGCAGAGGATTTCTGTGCCAGATTATCTGGCCAACTCAAAGTTACCAACATTCCAGCGCCTTCGAGTAGTTGTCCGCCACCACGGGATCACCGCATGGAGCTACCACTCTCAATCCAAGGCAACTTTAGCTTTGTGTGGCCATACATCAGTGCCAGGACCTGATGGAATTTACCGCGGAGCTTTGTGTCACCTGGGTGAGCAAGCGAGAGGTGTTCTCCTTGAGTTGTACAATGAATATTGGAAAGATGACACCCTACCAACAAGCTGGAAGGCAAGTCGCCTTGTTCCTCTGCTCAAGCATGGCAAGTCGCCGTTGGAACTCTCTTCTCTTCCTATCGCCCGATCGCTTTGGCAAGCTGTGTGGGCAAAGTAATGGAGAGGATGGCTCTATGACGCCTGGAGTGGTACTTGGAGTACCACAACACCTACCCGAGTGCCATGCCGGGCTTACGACGTGGTCGATCATCGATCGATAACGTCGTCGACTGGTCACCTACATTCAGCATGATAAATGCCGTAAGAGTCTCTGCACTTTATTCCTCGACGTCAAAGGACGCTATGCCAACGTTACGCATGAAGCCATCCTCTCTGCTCTCGCAGAGGTAGAAGTGGATGGTCGTATGTTTCAATGGATACGGAGCTATCTCTCCATGCGATCCTTTTTATGCGAAGCATAGTACTAGAGCTCAACCCAGCTCCTCAGGTGCGGCGGTGTCACCTTCAATGACCTTTAGTGACATCATGCCATACCACGTGACCCTGTGACGTCACGACAGAAGAGAAACGGGGCTCCAACTCGCGCCGTCGCTCGCGGCGTCGCCTTCAAGGCTGACCACGTGACACCGTGACGTCACGACAGAGGAGAAACGGGGCTCCAACTCGCGCCGTCGCTCGCGGCGTCTTTTTTGTGCGAAGCATACTAGCCGCACAACCACGCTCTTCCTTGCTGCGCCGTGCGTGGCCGCGTAGCTACCATATGACGTCATAACAGCTGCAAAGCGGATGCTTAAGCTTCGCCTTCAAGAGTGGAACGCGACAGCGTTCCCGTCAACCCGCCAAGGGGTGTAACACAATGGGCTACGGCGCAGCGACTACGCGCCCCGCATCGGACGCGGTGAGCGTCGAGCAACGCAGCGTTCGGCGCGACAACGAAATGTGCGCCTCAGCAAGCGACGCACACCTGAGCCGACGCCGACGACACCGGCTTTTCTGCGACACGAGCTCCTTAACGCTGTCGCGTTAAAATAAAGGCTAGTATGCTTCGCATCCTGCGCTTAACCTTAGCTAAGCCACAGCCATTTTTTTAAGCACCGAGGAAGGCCATACTTCTCTACATTCTCTACACCGTCCCCCAGGGCGGTGTACATAGCCCTGTGTTATTTAATCTAACCCTAATTGCTCTCCTCGAGCACGTGCCAACCACAGTCAGGCTATCAATGTACGCGGATGACATCTGCATATGGACGTCTGCAGTAACACGCCTGCAGGTGCGAGCGAGAATTCAGAGAGCCGCCACCCAAACTGCTATCTACCTCCGTAATTTAGGCCTGGAAATTTCCTCCGAGAAATGCGCACTATAGTGCCACTTACGCGCAATCCCATGACAAACTACAGCGTAATGATAAATGGCAAAATAATACCATGGATTCGATCGTACAGGTTTCTAGGTGTCATAATCGACAGGGACTTGTCATGGACCCGTCACGTATCATACGTGAAAAAATGGTTGACAGGCATCTGCCCCCTGCTCAAGTTTCTCACAGGCAAGACCTGGGAATATCGTCAAGTGCCATGATACAACTGTACAGGGTGCTTTTTCTAGGCTTTCTGCGATGCAGCTTGCCAGCAATACCTAACATAGGTAAAACGAATCTACACACAATACAAAGTCTTCAGGCTCAAGCCTTCCGGATCTGTCTAGGCCTACCTTAGAGTGCTTCAACAGTGGCTACGATAGCAATCGCTAGAGACCACCTTGTCAAGACCCACATTGAAATTGAAGTGCTCAGGACCCATATAAGGCATCTAGCCAGGTCTCCTCGTCACCACTTAGCCTCTCTGCCAGCGAACAGACCACGCACATCCTTCAGCCAAACGATAATCGCATATGATGAATCATTGCCAGCTTGTTTCACTCCGGCTGCGAGACCTTCGATTCCTCCATGGTGCCTCGCTCAGCCAAACATCAACCTCACAATACCTGGCATTGCGAAAAAGCTGATCTATCGTCACCAGCTCTTAATCACGCTACTATTTTTGTAGGAGAACTACCGTGACCCTACGCATATCTACACTGATGGATCTCTCCTGCTAAACAGCTCCGCGACGGCGATCGCGATACCAGCAAAAGTTACAATAATCAAATTTAAGACGATTCACGCGACAACATCGACGGTAGCAGAGCTCGCAGCGTTTCTTACTGCCTTCATTACATTGCTGATGAACCGCCACACAAGTGGACGGTATTCTGTGATTCGAAGGCGGCACTGCAGCCTCTACTGTCACCTTTACAACGCGGACCGCACGAACAGCTAACATATCACATTACAGTGACGTCACACCATATAAGGGATGCAGGCCATGAAATAACCTTCCAGTGGTTTCCAAGTCACTGCGGGATTATCGGCAATAAACGGGCCCATCAAGCTGCCTGCTCAGCACATACTGAGGAGCACTACGTCTCAATTCCACTTTCTAGAACTGACGCAGCACGGAAGCTCCACCTGCTGGCTGGGCAGTGCACCAAGTCGGAATGGAATGAGCCACATTTAATAAATACGCGACTGTACTCCCTTGATCCCACAATAAGTCTTTGAGCGCCATCACAGCTTCGCCGAGGAGACGCCACGCTTTTGCATCGACTGTGGTTGGACGTTGCTTCTTCCAAAGCCTATGCATTCCGCATTGGGATGACCGACACTACAACGTCTGACCACTGCGGGCATGAAGAATCGATTGACCATATTTTGTGCGCCTGCCCGCGATACAGTCCACAGAGGGAATGCCTTTGCCACGAATTTGACCAGCTGGACGACCAACCGCTTTCGGAAAAAAGAATTTTCCACCATCGAAAGGACCGAACGTCACAGAAGAAAGCCGTGCAAGCACTATTGCGCTTTTTTCGATCTATTGGCCTTTGTGAACGTCTTTAACTGGACCGCCTTTTGTTTGTGTGTGTGTGTCTCCGTGTGTGCGTGTGTCTATTTGGATTTTAACGCTTTCCTCTCTGTCTTCTTTCTAACCCCTATCTCCCATCCCCAGTGTAGGGTAGCGAACCGGAGGCTGGTATCTGGTTAACCTCCTTGGCTTTCCTCTTCATCTCTCTCTCTCTACTATAGAAATGCTCAAGAAAGTAGCCCAAACCATTTGTTTGTTTATTGAATCGTAACTTGAATACCCAAGAGAGAGAGAGAGAGAGAGAAAACAAGGGTAGGAAAGGCAGGGAGGTCAACCAGAACAGCATCCGGTTTGCTACCCTACACTGGGGGTGGGAGAAAGGGGTATAGAAAGAGGAAGAAAGGGAGAGAGTAAGCACTGAGTACGTGTGGGAGGGACACCATACACAAGGACACTATAAACGGTCTGTTAAGCCCGTGCACTTCAAGTACCGCACTAGTGCACGAATCGCTTTTCGAGCCAGTGACGGGTGTGGCCACGGACCGAGTATCTTTGACTCGGTAAAAGGTCTCGAGTCCAGTCTGCGTAAAGTTACCCGCAGAGAGAGGCGTTGGACATCGTAGCGAGGGCAGGTACACAATAGGTG
Organism: Dermacentor albipictus; assembly: GCF_038994185.2. NCBI lineage: Eukaryota > Metazoa > Arthropoda > Arachnida > Ixodida > Ixodidae > Dermacentor > Dermacentor albipictus. Next base: position 8,396,930 of record NW_027225571.1, on the reverse strand, counting down.
CTCGATGGTCTCCTCGCACCCACAGGAGTCGCACATCAGGCACTCGGCCATTCCGATACGGTAAGAGTATGCGTTCGTGAACGCCACTCCCAGCCACAAGCGACGCAACAAGGTTGCTTTGCCGCGGGAAAGGCTAGATGGCAGTTGTAGTCGTAGCGTGCGGTCCAGTTTACGTAATCTGCAATTGAAGCCACTTCAAATCCAGAGATCTTGAGACTTCTTGCGCGCAAGTTGGCGAAGTTCTCTGGCAGCGTCCGACCTCGCCAGCGGTGTTGGACGCGTCTTGGTATCTTCGTGGGCACACCGGGCAGCGTTGTCAGCTAGGTTGTTGCCGATGATGCCACAGTGAGCAGGAATCCACTGCAATATAATGTGGTGTCCTCTTTCCAGAGCATAGTGGTGCAGTTCCCTGATTTCAGATGTCATTTGCTCGTACGTTCTGTGACGTAATGCGGACTTGATGCTGTGAAGGGCTGCCTTAGAGTCACAAAATACGATCCATTTCTCTGTTCGCTCTTCGGTGATGTACATCATAGCGGCATGGAGAGCTGCAAGTTCTGCCGATGTAGATGTAGTCGTGTGCGACAATTTGAATTTAACTGTAACGTTCTTGGCTGGAACGACGAATGCTGCAGTTGAGCTGGTAGGTGAGGTCGAACCATCGGTATATATATGTATGCGGTCATGATACGTCTGGTGCAGTAATAGGAGCGTAAGTTGCTTCAGAGCCGGCGATAGATGATTAGACTTTTTGGTAATTCCAGGAATAGCAAAATTCACTTGAGGCTGTCGCAGGCACCATAGGGGAGAGGAAGGCTTCGCCGCCGGTGTAAAAGGTGCCGGTATGTACTCATGATGAGCGCTAATCACTCATGAAAAGGTCGCTTGAGGTCTCTCGGCTGGTAGGGAGGCCAAATGATGGTCGGGGATCCTTGACAGATGGCGATTGTGCGCTCTGAGAGAGTCGACAGCTACATGTGTCTGGATTGTATGGTCTCCTGCGATGGCGATTGTTTCGGCTGTTGAGGTGCACCGAGGCAGCCCTAAAACGTGCATAGGGCTTGACCTTGTATGCTCTCCAAGGCGCGAAAGTTCGTCTTGCATGAATTTGAAAATACTGGTAGGCTGTAACGTAAGAGTCCGAGAAACAAAACCCTGTACAGCTGCAACATAGAATAGACTGGTGTACCCCAGTTTTTCCCGCATAGAAATTTGAAGACCTGAGCAATGGCGACTAGCTTCTTCTTCAGATAGACGCAGTGAGGGCTCCACGAGAGGTTGCGTTCAATGATGACGCCCAGAAAGCGATGCGTCTTAACGTAGACTACAGCTTGACCATTGATGGTAACAGGATACGATGACATTTGTTTCCGCGTAAAACCAAGTAATGCGCACTTTTCAGTAGACACACTGAGGTCTTGTTCTCGGAGGTAAAATGCCGTCATGGTTGCCGTCCGCTGAAGCCTGGCTCATAGCTGCGGGCGAGTCACCGCAGAGGCCCAGATGCAAATGCCGTCGGCGTATACTGAGACATGTACTGTCGGCGGTAGGTAATCCGCTAGTCCTACCAGGACGAGGTTGAACAAAATAGGGCTCAACGCTCCACCCTGCGGCACACCACGGCAGATGTAATGGTCTGAAGTTGGGCCGTCTTCGGTCTGTAAGAAAAAATGCCTCTCAGTCAAATAGTCCCGAATCCATTGATACATCCGGCCACCAACTCCAACAGCCTCAAGTGAGTTTAGTACGGCCTCATGGGCGACGTTGTCGTATGCTCCTTTTATGTCCAGAAAAAGTGCCGCAGATAGGCGCTTGAGGCTTTTTTTATTTTGGACCCATGTTACGATGTCAATGACGTTGTCGATGGACGAGCGATCTCGACGAAAGCCTGTCATGGCGTCCGGATAGATGTTGAATCGTTCTAGGTACCCTTCCAATCAAGCAAGAATCATTCTTTCCATCACTTTGCCGACGCAGCTCGAAAGCGCAATTGGACGATATGATGAGATCTCAAGCGGAGACTTTCCAGGTTTCAGAATCGGGATCAAGCGGCTCGATTTCCATTGTTTAGGAACGGCGCCGTTCTGCCAAGACTCATTGTAGTAGTTGAGCAGCTCATCACGTGCGTCATGTCCAAGGTGGCATAGGGCAGCATAGGTGATGCCATCAGGTCCTGGTGACGAAGAACGCCTGCAGGTCACCAACACAGCATCGAGCTATTCGAGTGCAAATAGCACGTTCATGTCTGGTACACGTGCCTCAGGGATGTCATTCAATGCTGCGTCAGTAATGACGGCCACGGACCCAGCAACCCGTGCACAGAACTCTTCAGCCACTTGAAGTTCCGAGCGGAGTTGGTAGAGAGCCAGAGCAGCGAAGGGCTTCCTTTCATGCGGAGATGATCGAAGACCCCTAACTGTTCTCCATATGTGCGAGAGCGATTTTTGGGGATCAAGCGACTGACAGAATGTTTTCCATCGCTTATCTTCCAATTTATCCATGCGACGCTGGACTTTCTTTTGTATGCGTCGTGAAGCCCTCAGATCCAAGACGGACTTCATGCGCCGATACCTCCTCTCCGCCTGTCGGCGTGCCACACGCAGCCTCTCCAGTTCCATGTCCAAGTCTGTTCGCCTTGTTGATCTTGTAAGCGAGCAGATGGATGTTTACAATGCCTCTGCGATTGCTTCTTCGATAGTGTGTGAGAAGCCTACCCGACATGTGTCATCCATATCCTTCTTAAATTTTGACCAATCAACTGTACGCAAGACAGTAGAGGAGCGTTGCTCAACTCCTCTAATCTTTATGTATGTTGGAATATGGTCGCTTCCGTGTGTTTCAATGTCTGTAAACCATTGGACGCTCGAGGCAAAGTGCCGTGACACTAAAGTTAAGTCCAAGCAGCTACTGTAGGTCCTGCCTCGCAGAAATGTAGGGCTGCCGTCATTCACACAGCACAAATCATGGTCGGCAGCAAAGGAGGCTAGGCTCCTGCCTTTGGAGTCAATTTTAGTGCTTCCCCATAGGTGATGATGCGCGTTGAAGTCACCTGTGATAACCCAGGGGCCACTGTTCATCAGTAATATTTTCTTTAGTCGTTCGCCGTCAAAGTGACCCGCTGGGGATATGTAGGCTCCAATTAGTGCAAATGACACATTCTTCTTTTGGACATTTAGGCAGACATATTGGTTGCCGTCATGAGGCTCTATCGCGTTAGCGACATATGTTAAGTCCGTGCGGATGTAGATGATCACTTTCGTACTCGCACCGCATGTGGACGAGACGAAAGATTCATAACCGGGCAGTCTGAGTGGAGTTGATGTATTTGGCTCGCAAATGACCAGTATGGGGCAGCGATGTGTGAAAATGAATTGGCGAAAGTCTGATATACGGGTCCTTAGACCCCTGGCATTCCATTGAAGGATCGACGCACTTTTAAGTTCAGCGCGGAAGGGGACTATTGGTCGAGCCATGATGCTTAAACGATGCTAGCAAGCACTAGATTTAGTGCATCCAGTATTTTCAGAGCGCTTCGAGCTGCTGATGTTTGCAGCTTGTTCAGTATAATGCGCATTGTATGAATTCGCGATTGCAGCATATCAGCCACCTGCCTGTCTTCGTCGCACAAATCGCCGACAGTAGACGTCAGGGGTTGTCCAGCGAAAGTTTGCTGTTTCTGTTGGTGAATGTTGTCGTTTCGGTAGAGCCGGCCAAGATTCGGCAGATGTGGTCTTCTCAGTGGACTTGCTCTTCACGGTCCTTTCCACCTTGTCTGGCCTATGCGGTGGAGGAGGAGGTGGTGTTGTAGGAAGTGGCATGCGCCTTACTTGAGGAGCATTCCTTGAGGAGCGCCGGCGACGTGAACGTCGCTTCCTGATTTTTTCGGCGGCTTCGCGATGAGATGAATGATCTCTCGCCATCTCTTTCAAGATGGCCATTTCCTTCTTAATATGTGGGCAATTCTTCGATGAAGCTTCATGTGATCCTCCGCAGTTTGAACACTTCATTACAGTCGCGCCACATTTATCTGCAGCGTGGGGCTCTCCGCAGCGGGGGCATGCTGCCTGATTTTCGCAGACGCTGCTCACGTGTCCCAGTTTCATGCATTTGCGACACTGAAGAGGTTTCGCAATGAAAGGCCGCACTGCATGTCTGAAGTGTCCCACCTTAACATGTGAGGGTATATATTTACCCTTGAATGCTATTTTCACGCAGCGTGAACTGCCTAGCCGCTTAACATCAACGATGACCTCATCGTTGGCTGGCTTGATAAGAATCGGCAAGTCGTTATTAAGGATGGCGACGTCTACGTCGTAGATAACGCCGGCGACTACGTCAGATGCCAGAGGGATGTAAGAGCGCACCTGAATGTCATCGAAGCCCGTTACGCTGCGTAGAGTGGTCAAAGCAGCCGCATGCTGGACATCAACCGCCAGAAGATTTTTTCGGGTGTTCACTCGAATGTCCGATATTTCATTTGGCACCAGGGCTTCCAGTGACATCGGCACAGACTGCCTGCTAAGTAGCTTCATGTTGACGTTGGGAAGCAGGGGTACAAATATGATGGTATTGCCGTCCGGCCTCTGCGTCTGTCTCACTGTTTGCGTGCCCAAACAAACCCAAACCCAAACAATACCCAAACAGTTAGTTTAACCTGGCTTTCCTTGGCATCCATTGCCTTTTGGGTGTATACGAACGGGCCAAGCTTCAATAGCGGCACATTTACTATATATATATATATATATATATATATATATATATATATATATATATATATATATATATATATATATATATATATATATATAACGATATTTACTGTTCCCGCATTCCTTTCTTGGTTGCGCATAAAGTTTCCCAGTATATTTTCTAGAAAAAACATACGGAAGGCAGCTTTTTCTCACAATGATGCTGATTGCGGAAAAGAGAGATTTAGCACGCTCGCAGTGAGCTGCGCACCACCCGAGCCCATTGTCACACCGCGACGATGAATGAATGAATGAATGAATGAATGAATGAATGAATGAATGAATGAATGAATGAATGAATGAAATTTGGCATTATGTAAAATGTGTTTTCCATGACCTGCTTGTGCCACATCAGGACATCAGGCTTGCACTTAGCGGCAATTAATAACGCTCAATTCCCGTACTACATTCTCTTGCTATTCTTCGCACAGGGAGTGTTCTTACGGAAGTGTACTTATTTCCTGTTTTCTTTTTTGCTTGATTTGTTCTCCACACATATTCAATTTCATTTATGCTGAGGGAGCAGCGGGTACACTGCTAAATTATAAAGCTTAGGCTTCTAATTCTAAGCATGCTGAAAGTTACGGTATCTTCCAGTTGCTTCTGCGGACGAACACTGTAACAGTCGCCTAAGAACACGGTGCACTCCACACACACACACCCAGAAAATGCTGTAACTTCTTGCTTGTACAATATACGTGAGCGCGTTAAGCGAATATCAGGACGTCTATGTGTGCGTGTTTATTTTCTCTGTGACTTCCTAAGAAAAGTGTCAGTCGACTTTTTTTTTTATCTCAGAGAGCACGATGCATGGGAAGATTATTGAATTCCGAACGATGTTCAACAATGACGGTGGTTGCATGGATGTATCACGTGTAATTACATGTGTGTATAACCCTCACGATTAGGTAAGTTTTAAAGTTGAAAGTTAACGAACAAAACAAACAGACGATCAAGGACAAGAAACGAAATGCGTGTTCTGAACTACGATATTCAAATGAGATAGAAAAAGCAGTTACAATTTCTAGGCGCTGGAAAATCGTCTCGTCTTCTTGGAGGCATACTATGTCTAGAGATTTTTGTTTCCACTTTCAAGTTCCATCGTTGCCGGGTTTAGCTTCTCATTAGTCAAAAGACATTGACTGTCCTGTCTTTCTTTCACCATCTCTCGGTCCTGGTAAGTAATGCACTACTTCTTTTACACGAAACAAGCGCAAACATTTTTTTCATACCAGTCCCCCTTCGAAGTTAAAAAAAAATTTCTCTATCGCTCTTATCTCTTTTTGCTTTCAATTCCTGGCAGACTCTTCGACCGTCGCCGTTGCACCATACACTACTCCCCACTTGCCCACCACGCATCGTTACGACAATGGGTGGCCGGGAGCCCTCCTTATCCCGCTTCCTTTTATCTCAGTCGTGCCGCCTTCCCCCCCTCCCCCCATTCCTCAACGTCCGTGTGCGTTTGCGCTTTGTTCATGTTACCCTCCTTCAGCTGCTGCCTCTTTTTAACTCGCGTACGATTTCACCCGCACCTTATTATTTCCCCGAAATGTCGTTGTCATCCTCCCTTTTTTCGCATCGCCGAGAACTCGCGAGCACGAGCTCATATTAGTCGCCGTCATCGGTGCTCGTTTCCGACTTCCTAGATATTCCTTTAATTCGTTGACGACCCGTGACGACAAGTGTTTGCCGATACGCGGCGAAGCACGTTCTCCGGCAGAATGAAGAAAGTGTTCGCTCGGTAGTCGGGAAGAATGAAAGGGAGTGCAGGTTCAGAAAACACGAGTCTCGTATTTGGAGAGCCTAGCGAGGACGATGAAATGCTTTGTCGTCGTCTTCGGGCGGCTGCACGGCGTTCGCCAAGGCGCCGGCTCGAGTGAACAAAAGGGACTCCGGAGAAGACGCTGTTTCCGTTCCGACGGGCGCATTCGGTTCGAAAACGCGCCGCTCGAGAGAGCCTCGTTATATTCGGGCCTTTCTTCGACCCGGGGATTAATTACTATTCGATATGCCGAGCAATCGCATTTTGACGAGAGCTCGGAAACCTGAGGGCTCGCAGGAACGTTCTGCGCCGCAATAGCGCCGCGTTCGTGTCGTTTTCCGTGCCAGAGGATAACGAGAAAGTGCTCCTCTAAAAAAGTGCAAAATAATACTTTTTGCCTCACGCCTTGACCTTGCGGCATTACTCGATACAATCGGCTGAATTTGTGTGGAGGCTTAATCTACACATTCTTGGGTAAGATCCCAACTCAAATCAAATAATGGCGTGTAACAATGCGGCAGATATGAATACACTGTAACGGAGAGACGCCGGAGTAAACTTGACCACCTGTGGTTGCTTAACGTGCATCCAAATATGCGTGCATGAGCGTTTATTTTTTATTTATTTTTATTTAATTTTTTTTGCATTCCGCCTATGTCGTAATTCGGCCGCCGGTAATCGACGCGGCGCTTGAGCCACTGCGACGGTTACAGTTCCAATAATGCTGTGCTGTAGCGGACTTGCGTCGTGTTCTGTGTACGTATAACTGCTCTAAGTGCGCCAGAGACGGTAGATTACTGTTACCGTTTCACCGTTACGGATACCGGCTGCGCATGCGAGGTGTTCGGTAACGCTAGGTAACGGAGGCTATGCTAAAGTACTATGATGTCTGTATGATTGCGATGTGTCTGTGTCGTGTTTCGGTGTTTCGTGCTATGCACCACGAACTCTTTCTCGGTACGTCCTTGCGCGCGACGAAAGTGCATCCGGGGCGCTATAACTTCAAAGAGTACTGGCACAAAAATTTGAAGTCGTGTAAACGTGCGAGATCGATTTATGTGGGCACACACACATTGTGTGCGGTTGTCTTGTACTCGCTTATGTGTCAGTTTTAGTACTGCAGTGACAAAAGTGGCAACAAGCAGTACAGGGAGCTTCGTGACTGTTGCACGTGCACTTAGGGCTCCGCTCTTGGTATCTTTTTGTATTGTGAACGATTTGTAAACTACACAAGGCTGGAGTGGATGACTGATTTTTATATTCAAGGTCAAGAAAGGTACCGACAGATGAAAGCACATCGTGTGGATAGAAGTTGCATAAACTGGGATCTAGTGCCTCATAAAGGCTGGCTGGTGTTTCTATAGGTAGACCTATTTTCTGAAAGGCTGATTTGCATAGTGTGCTTTCTATGCTCAAAGCAAAATTGTCTTGTGGCTTTCTGACTAAAACATATGCATTCAACAGTGAAACTTTGCCTTGCCTCTTCAGAAGAAAATAGAGATAGGTCTGCTTATGTGCACTTCTTATATGGGAAGTGAAATGGCTTTGTGGCTTACTCACTGAAACAAATGCATTCTTCAGGGAAACTTTGCCTTGCCTATTCAGAAGAAAATAGGGATAGCTGTGGTTTAAACATTTAGTGCAAAGAAGTACAGGTTAATGTATGGGACATCTAAAATGAGTACATTATGAACGAGTTTGAGGAAAGCTATACATATTTGATTTTGGGTTCCTCCCATTCAATCTTTATTTTGTCGGAATGCTAAATTGTTTTTATTCACTGAGAGGGGGTTTTTGTTGATTACATTGATCTCCTTTCTGAGTACACAAGCTCCTTACGCAGCTCAATAGACAGCTTTGCATCTTGTGCAGCTCGCTCTTCTACGCGGCTGTGCAGCGCCATCACATTCTGTAATAGCGATGATGGTTGCTTTCGCTTTCTGCTGCCAGGTGGGCAGCTGGCGGCAGGACTTGCAGCATTCGGGACTGCTTCTTCGAAGTTTCCATTTGTTGGCGCAGGGCTGCCTTCTACGCATCCTGTCCCGAGAGAGTCTTCTAGGTCGGCTGCCCATTACGCAATCACTTCAGCATCATCAGGTGCCTCATTAACGTCTGGCACCTGCGTATGACAGGAAAAGACGATGGCGCATACATGTAAACTCAAAGTACACCTCTGCAAACTACTTGCTGGATCAGCAGAATATCTACTTGAAAACCAGCAGACCAACCACCTGCGTTCTGACAAGATACGTGCAGCATCTTACATGTCACAAGAAAGAGTTCTTTCCAGTTATGGCCCATACTGCTTCTAGCCCTTACATTTGAAAACGATTGAGAGTTTTCAATGCAATGCACGTTCTGGCAAATCAGTTAGTTATACGGAAGTCCGCAAGGGTAAGAAAATTTCACGAATGGGAAAAACTGTCATCCACTTGGTGTAGCTTCGTGCTACAGTAAGGTGGATGACAGTTTTTTCTTTCACTTCCTGCGCCGCTTAAAATACTGCTACTCCTGTCTCAGTGCGTCTAAAAAAGTCTTAACGTTTCTTCGTTACAGTGTTCTTTATTTTTTTATAAAATAAACGTGCTTTGCGCAATTTGATGTTCATATATATAGCGTATAGACGCTTCACACCAGCAGGCATTCCCTCATTGTCGACGCGTTTGTCTTTTTTCAGATTCAGGCTACTGTCTTGAAGATTACACCGGACGCTCTTTGGTTGATTACGCATGCGGCGGTTACGTGGAGGAAGGCGTGTGGGTGCGCGTCATTGTTGATCATTGTTTCTTATCCTTTTGTATAAAAGAGCATTGCTTACGCATCCACGGTGGGTTAGGTTGTTTTCAATGAGAATGAGCGTGACGGGTGTATTTCTTTTACCTCATTCACACCTATAGCACCCAGTGGCTTGCGAATAAACGTCTAGTGATCGGGACACGAAGAACGCGCAGTTGAGCACCCGTTGAACACGAACGATTGGAGAATAGAAATGGCGTCGGTGTACCGCCACCATTTGATTTCTGCCATACGATTAACACGTTTGCATCCGTCGAAATGCAGCGAAAGCGCTACGTGCACAACTAAGCGGATAAACCTCGCATTGTTTGAGCGTGCGTGAACCGCATTGAATATGTGTAATAATGAACTACGGGAGAGAGAGAGAGAGAAACAACTTTATTCACCCATAATGAAACAGAGCGCGTTAAGCCCCTGACGGGGTAGCACCCTCTTCACGGGTTCCATATGCTTCCAGGGACGCCTGGCACCTGTGTATCAGTCGGAGCTGGTCTTGCAGGGCGTGACTGGATAGCATGATCTCGCATCCCCACCTTTATGAACTATACGGGACCTAGTCTGCTCAGGATAATGCTATGCTGCACTAAGGAAATCGTACAGAAAACCCAAGGAACGCGTATGACGTTACGAGAAGAGAGGAAGAGACGGAACAGTCTCGCTGAGGTTGACGTTACGGTGGTGGGTGGCACCGTTGATGACAAATCTTCAGCTGTTTGATTTTAGCTACGACTTCTTCGTATAATGCGACTGTATATTGCGTACGCAGATCTTCAGAGTGCCCAGCGTTGTGGGTCGACATCGTGGTTCCACGTTTTCGGTCTTTATTTTCGACTAAAATCGGCGGATCTCTTCTGGAGTTTGTCTTTTTCAACGTGTCCGTGTTAATCGATGTTTACATTTTTTTTCTTTTACTTCTCGATTGTGCGAAATTTTGGAGTTTTATTTTTCGCCTTTTGACTTGCGGCGCCTTACAGACAGGGACACCGTCCACCCCCCCCCCCCCCCCCCCCAATAGAAGAGAAACGCATCCTGTATGCTGAAATTTATTCAGGCGAAGCATCTGCAATCACGGGGGTTCACCTCGTGCAAGCAGGATCGTTCATCGCGTGTTATACAGCCATATTGCGATGCGTGAAGCGTCCAGAATGAAAGGAGATAAACCACGTTCCCGATCGCGTATATAGCTTCTCATCCATCTCGAAAATCGTATGCGAGTTGTGGCGCGCGCATCTCACCCGCGCCAATGAGGAGCACCAGTCTGAATAATGTGGTCCGACATATATGAAAATATATGGGCAAATATATGCATTAATTATACGTAACGTTATTTGCGTGGCGCTGACACCCATGGGTGGAAACGAAAGACGCCACTGAATAACACCTTTTGTGCCGAATGGGTAGTTACCGAAAGGCACGGCCACCATAGCGCTCATCTTGATGGTGATGATGAAGATGATCCTTTGACGTGGCTCCTACCCACTAAGGAATACAAGCCGAGAATCGGGCGGCAGGATCGAGGTGGTTAAACAAAATTCGTGTTTGAAAACGATAAACGCGAAGTAAACGAAATAAAAAGAAATTGAGATTTTCTTCAAACCAAGACACCCACGAACTTCGTCTTTCAACTTTTTCGCACTGGCGCTGATTTCCCGTACTTGTTCCTCACTGAAATCGCGCAACCCGTCTATATAGGGGATCGGCCAAGAATCGGGCTGTGAGAAAGCTGCTATCACTTTTGTTTAAAGAAAATCAAAGAAGTAAAATTAAATAAGCGTTTTGCAGTGTGAATTAATCTGTCCTCTGTTACATATATGTATGATCAAATATCTAAGTATTACAGTAAAAATTATGTGACGAGATGAAGTGAACGAACAGTTTTAGCGTGCAATTCTTTGCCTCGCGCAGAACGTTGCCCGTAGTAAATGCCAATCCGTTATGTTTTCTTTCTTTTTTTTTCAATTCGTAAGCATTTCTATGCCTATCCAACAAGGAAACCAGCCCGTCCGTCCGTCCGTCGCGCTAAACAACATCGCTTTCAAGATAGCGCCCGCGCGTCTCGCTCGAACGCTAGGCGGCGATAACACAGCGCACACGAAGCTATCAGCTGTCGGCGCACTCTTATTATCGCAGATCTCGTTCCAGATAGGGCCGGCTCGGCCGAGCCATATGCTGCCGCCTAAGCGGCGATATCACAGCGCACAGCCGCCGCAGCAGTACGGTTGATCAGGGTTGATAATGGTCCAAGGCGGATGAATAAGGCGGTCAAGAGCGATAACGGCGTTTAATAATCGCAAGGTCATCAGCGCACCTGGCGCCGTCACCGGCAGTAGTGCGTGTAGCCTCAGCGCTGTCGTTTATATTGGTCGGATCAAGTTTCATAACTTGGATCATTTCACCGGGCTGCGTTGACATGAAGTGGCAGAATGCGAACGCGTACATAGTGAATTCCCAAAGGAATTTCTGCGTGACTGTTTTTTTTCGGTGGTCGCAGTGGAAAAATTAGCGCTTACAAAAAAATTTAAGACAAAAACAAAATACAGCGAATAAAAAAAATTAGGCGTGGATGTTTTTCGGGGTTTAAACTGCGAACCCGGAACACTATCGTTATCGTCGGAAATGATTACGAGAGATGACTTATTGAGAGAGAGGCGAAAAAAAAAAAGATGGAGGACGACGTTTGCGGCCCATGCTTATACTCCAGCGTTACGTTTCAGCACAGAATCGTCTCGTAGCAAGTTGGTTTCCGCGGGTCGCCGAACGCACCAAGAATTAAAGCGGTCCCGCTCAAAGATGAGTATGCCAACATGCGGCGGTGGGGAGACAATTTCGGCGTACGCCGAAACCACGGATACTTCAGAGTGCCGAAACGACCTATAGCTGCGCTCGGTACTGGCTCGCAAATCACTCGGTTATGGAATTTTTTTTTTATAAGTGCACCGCATATCTGTAGCCATTGCCCTCGTCGATTTTGTCTGCTCAGGGACAAAGCACTGCGAACTGGATGAAATGCGCCGTGGTAGTCGGCCACTTTGCTTGCGTTATGTACAGGCGATGGCACGAGGGGGGGGGGGAGGGGGCGGCTACCTTTGCTGCCACTCGACGCAAAGCGAGACAAGAGTACGACTTCAGTAGAAGGTTTGTTCTTGATATGGCTTAAGAGTGAATCAGTACTTAAGTCATAAGTTCGGTTTGTGACTACAGCCGTAAGTGACGCTGTACGCCGTAGGCCTGTGTAAATGACGTCAGGGCTTCGTAAAGCAGAGGCTCACTCCTTTTCGCATCAGCGTGCCCTGGTAAATGCGTATAGTATCCACGTCGCTCTAAAGTTACCCGCAAGAATGACCCTGCCAAAGAAGCTTCTCTGTGTAGCCAGAAAAAAAAATAACACATTCTGGCTACGCCGCGGGGTCAGAGGCTTGAGACCAGCACTGCGCGCTAGCGAAATGAAAACGGATCGGTGAACGTGAAAGCTACGCCGGCCGAACGTTCTCAAACGGAGTTACTTCAAAGTTAAATGAAGTAAAACGGTCAAGTCTTCGACAACTACTCACTCATTCCCGCTGCACCCACACGTCACTAGTTCCCACGCAGGTTACAACTGCGTTACAAGAAAATGAACTCGATCTGTCAGAATCCTCGTTATAATCGAACAATGTCAGATCACACCATCCTCGAGTGACTATGACCATGGCTGGCGAAAATATTTAGCTTGAAGGAAAAAAAAGTATGTGTGTGGTGGTGGCGGTGCCGCTGCAAAAACATTTAACTTTTAGAAATAAATCACAAGAGAGACAGGAATAACGCCCGATTTGATACCGCATGAGTAGAGTCCGCTCCCATCTTCTTTATGACCCACCAATATTTTCATCCGTTCTCTTGTACTCCTTCCATCCCCTTCCCCATTCAGGCTGATAGGCCATCCCTTCTTACAATAGGTCTGTGCATCCATGATTAATAAATGAAATGAGGCATCGCCACAAGGTGGGCACAAGATATTCATGGTGCGTCGCACGCACACACACACACACACAAGCACACACCAAAGACGGAGCTATCAAACATAGTCAGGGAATATTAGGCTACCATTGTGGCAATCGGTTCGTGGAAGCCACGCGCGAAACGGGGCAGCGTGCAGCTTGCGCCGAAATCGAAAAGCGCTGCATGACGTAGAAAGAACAGGGCTCCACCACTGTGTGCAGCTTCCATAATATTGCATCGCTTTACTATTGAGCAGCACAACGAAAAAATATACACGATAATAATAAATGCTAGATGTCTAAATGCACAAAAATATTTATAGTAATGCCACAAGAAGCGTGTTAATTAACATTTCAAGAAAGACAGCCAAGGGCGCAGCACATACACTTCGGTGCTGCGTGCGGCTCAACGCGGCAGTTGCCAGCTGAATCGCACGCCATGGCGCCGCATTTCGCGCAGCTGCATCTGCCTGTGAAGTCCCAAAGGACACGGTAGAATGACGTCACTCGCCGGCGGCGGGGACGGCACGGGTGGGGGCGACACGACGGCCGTATCGGCTTCGGGCACCGCGGACAGCCGGCTTCCCGTCCACACGCCGGGCAGAGGCATCTGGTGGATGGGCACCCCGCCCTCGACCATGGTGGAGTTGAACGGTCCCTCCGACGCGGCCCCACGGTGACAGCCGGCATCTTGCTGGACGAGGAAGGAGAAGCAACTTGAGCGGCCGTCAGTCACCGAGTCGACACGGTCTTCGCAATCGACGGCACATCGCATGGTCTGGACCTCTTCGTCTAAATACGAAGAGGGTGAATTAGAGGCTGCCGTCGTCATCGCGACGACAGAGCTGCCGGAGTGGGACGTCCGAGGTGCCCCACCGCTGCTAACGTGAGAAGGCGGAGAACCATCCTGCTGTTGGTCCGTTGCCGCCACCGCGAGTCCGGTAGTGGCCGTCGAGGACGCCACCGCCGCAATGTTCCGAGAACGACGCGCTGCAGGGACAGGAGAACACATGCCGGGTGCCGTGCGGCCGCGGAGCGCTCCCCGCCCACGTCCGCGCCTCAGCTTGGGTGCTTGGACGCCACGACGCCTCGGCGCCATACTTCTTGTTGACTTCCCCGGGCAACTCAGACACGATGATGATGATGATAGCCTCATATTATGGCTCATACCCACACTGGGGGATTGGCCAAGAGTTGCGTGCTGAAACGTTCACCTATTTTGTTGAAGTGCCACTTATGCGATGATAAAAAAATATATATATAACGAAAGAGAGATAAGAAAATTTTCTTATCTCTTATCTTATCTCGTATGTTAACATACAAAAACCAATAAAATACAAGACAAAAGTTAAAAATTTATTCGTTTTGTTGACGTTATGTAACTGCGAACGGCATGAAATACGTCCCTGTGGCTGACCCCTGTAACTGACGCACCGAAAGATAGTATGGTTTCTGGTGATAACATTAACCCTAATTTTGCGAACGGAAGTTCTAGATGTCTTTTTCTTAACAATTTGTATCGTGACATGCCAAAAAATAATGATCTAGTGATTCTGGTTCTTGACAGTATGGACACAGAGGTGATAGCGTCAGGGCAGTCCTGTGTAAATATAGGTTTAATGGAGGGACATGGCAGCGTAATCTCGTGACCGCTACTTCTGATTGTCTTGATGGACACCACTGGATTTTCCACGGAAATTTGAGGTGCTGATATTCTGTCCATGTTGTTATTGATTCACTGACATCTCTATGAATTGAATATTTTCTATATCTGATTACTGTTATGTGGGCCACCAAAGGAAGTACCTGCATTATAGGTCCACTCAGGGATGCTCGCGCTAATGCGTCTGCCATTTCAATTAAACGTAAGCCACAATGTCCAGGTACCCATATTAGTTTTAGAGAATTCAACTGCGGAGGAACTAATGTTAGAAACGTCTTTATTGGTGGCGAATTGGGTGAAGCCAGACACGCGCACCTCTCTTCGTCGTCGTCTTTCACCGCAATCTGTTTCGACAGTTCTGCCTCGTGTCCGCCTGGTGGCTTGATTGGCTTGATTTACTATCAGATGAAACGACGGAGACGCTGTAGCTGGACCGGCGTTCTTGTATCGTTCTATATTTAGGTTTCTGTTCTCCTTATGTCATGCTTGAGCCGCGTGCTCGATACCGCGCGATAACAGTGGTGCGGCAGAGCCCGAGCTACGTCAAGCCAACCAGGAAGAGCGATAATAGAGCTCCTCCGTCAGATCACCCTCACGGCGGCAGTATACTGTCGCGAAAAGAGTATGGCGCGGGCCTCTTTTGCTTTTTTTCCGGGAATTTTGTGGGCTCCTCGATGCGGGGTGGAACCTTTGTATACAAATAACTGCGACGGTGCCGCGGGCATTGGCTGCCGCCACGCCTAACGTCACACGTACACATGACGCGTCCTCATTTCACGCTCGGCTGTCAAAAGATGATTAGTTATGGTCAGAGGGCTTTTGTGTACGGAGTGTTGACGCGACCATTTCTTGGCCCCTGGAACTCTGACGCTTATTGGATGATGTCGACCTGCCTGATTGGTCGGAGTAACGAAATAGCCCATTGGTGGAGGAAAGTGTCTCTTGGATGCTGCGTAAACTTATTTAAGGAATAGTTGGAGTAGTTTTTGAGTATGAGCAAGTATAGACAGCAGCAGACGGCGCAACTTCACCAGGGGAGACCAGGCCGGTCAAACAGGCCGTCGATGGGGGTGTGACATCGTTTTGTTCGTAGATATTCTGTACAGTTTAAACTTACGGTGAATGCCATGTGAATAAACCTAGTTAATTGAAATGCTACCTCTCGTCGTCGTACCTGCGGATTTGGACTTGCCCCTGCCAGAGCTCATCCCCTTTCATCTTCGTCTCACTGGTGAGCTGATGGGTCAGATATCGAACGGCTGCGTCACTTCGCTACAATACGATGGAGGCAATAAGAATTCTAAATTAAATGCATCACTACAGAAAAAAATATGACCCATGGATGGACTTATCTCATAAGAGAAAGCATGCAGCGCGCCACTTCCCCACAGATATCTCTATGAAAAGCTACAAATTCGTGCACAATTCATTCACGATGACTATCCAAGTATACGAATCATATATTGCAACACGGGCGGTCTGCATGGGCACTCCTTCGCTCGTCCGTATAAGTGGCCGAGCGTTCGACGATAAATTTGTATCTCCAAACGGGCGCCTGCCTTTTCGCGTCCTTCTGCTATGTTTGGCGCTAATAATCTTTCCGGTATTTTTCCCACTAAAAAAAAAAAAACCGTGTCATTCCCTGTCCGTTTCGGTATAGCTCGATGTCCACGCTGCGGCGTCGTGCTTTTGCTGTGAGTGCGCCTCGATATGCGACCTAATTCGGGGCGGCTGACGCTCCTCTTCGGCATTTTCATTTCATTTCGCACTGCCGGACTACGTGGACACCGCGCAGAACGAGGGCAAGAAAAGTGACGCGCGGATTCGATTCCGCTCAGCACCGAAGAAGTTTCTTAACAACAACAACAACAAAATCATTTTTCACCGTTGAAGAGCGGCACATAACCATTGGCCACCCGCCGCGGTTGCTTAGTGGCTACGTGGTGTTGGGCTCATAAGCACGAGGTCTCGAGATCAAATCCCTGCCACGGGGGCCGCATTTCGATGGGAACGAAATGCGAAAAACACCCGTGCATTCTTAGGTTTAGATGCACGTTAAGGAAGCCCACGAGGTCCAAATTTCCGGAGTGTCCCCACTACGGCGTGCCTCGTAATCATATCGTGGTTTTGGAACGTAAAAAAAAAACCCGTAATGTAATTTATTTATCCCGGGACCCAAGCGCACGTCATAGAGGTTCATTGAAATGCGGCATATGCCTAATGGCACATACCCAAGTGAGCCAATACGGTTCCCTCAGCACAAAAAAATGCCGTATGGTATACCCATTAGACCATGGGCAACCCAATGACTCCAAGTTGGCGGTAAAATGGTTAGAGACAAATATCCTGGAGAGTGAGTGAAATATCCCAAAAATGCTAATCTCAGTATTAATCGCATTAAATGTGCGCAGATTCAACGAACTTTTCGTTAATCCACGTATAGTGATTCGAAGCTTTCGTGAAACGCTTCACTAAATGCTATATAAAGCTGTTCAGGGCTTCTACAACGCCTTTTTCAGCATAGCGACTACGTGCCTACCCGGCAAATGAGCAAGGCGCGGATACCCCTACCACGTAACCGCGGGGACTAGAGTGACGGTAGTAACCCCAAAGATGTTGAAACATGCTAAGTTCAGTCTTTTAACTTCATTGGAGTTAAATGTAGTTCTTTTTTTTCGATACAATATTAACCGTTCTTCAGCAGACTCTCACAAGATATGTCTCGCCACGGCGAGCCACGGCGGAAACTTCAAGGCGGCGCCGCCACTAGAAAAAGTTCTAGAAATAGTTGCGTCTCTGCTCTCGCTTATCCACCCTGCTCTCACGGCAACAGTAGTTTCTTTTCTCACTCTCAGATAGATAATTTAATAATGATTAACAAATCCCCTTGACCCCTTACCCCAGCACAGGGTAGCCAGCCGCTGTTTACACTGGCTAGCCTCCCTGTCATTCCTTGCCTTTTGTCTCTCTCCCTTAGTCAAATAATTTTTTTCATAGTGTTCATTTAACGCTGTAATGCCCAACGTATAATAAATGATATACTGTTTCCATACCCGAATATTCTGATTCAGGCTGGGGATAATTTTAACTTGTGAATAGCGCAGCACACCGATTACTAATTATGAAAGTATTGTATTCTAATTAGGCTCATTGGTATACGTGTTTTCATTTCGCGTGTCAATATTTTCTGTTACGATTATGCAGATACACGGTTAATATTAAGAAGGGAACGCTGACGCGGACAATCTTTGTGCGGCACATCGGAGACGGCGATCGCTAATCGGGAGATCGCGAGAGGTAGGGCGTGGGTGAGGCGTGGGCTCAATTCACAGAAGCCGCCGCAGACAGACCTCCGCTCATGCAGTGCTTTGTTTCCATACAGACCATATCCAGCTTTAGTGGACATGTACCAACCAGCGCCCCAAGCGGCCCCAGCACGAAGCTAGCGCGGTTTCAATGGAACGAGCAGGTTTTTTGCGAATAACAAAAGCTGCAGGTCGATTATCGAAAAAGGCAGGTGACAGACGTGTTCTGGAAGACAATCCACACGAGCCAAATGCAGTTATCAGTCTGTGGGACGTAAGAATTTTGTTCCCACAGCGATTAAAGATTTAGCAATGGAACCCTATGGAAACGACGAAACTTTGACCTCGATTTTTGAGGCAAGAACGATGCCGGTTATAAAACTATGGCGTCTATCGTACTACCCAGTGCAGCTTATGTAGTCCGGAGACTCAGCTTTCGGTTGATGCCTATCTCGACTCTCCACACATGGCGTAACACTGTTCCCGAAAGCGTTTTTTGTAACACTGTCGTGAAAATTCGCGTGCTATCTATAAAAGGATGAGCGTACCGTTGGGCGTTTCCTCGGAAGGCGCGGCAGTCTTTCGTGCTGAAGTGTGTAACGTTTTCTTAGCTTCCCGTCTTATGTATGTGCTCCAAGTACTGCACTGCTCAAGACTTCGCCTTCAGGCACTGCATCGCGTATTTGCAACATTCATTTGGAGTTCGAGATGTGAATAGATGCGGCGCGACAATCTGTTTCTCCCCCTTGAACGTGGTGGTCTAGGATTAGTACACCTCTTCGTCAGGCAAATTGTTTCTCGCCTGTTTTTCTTTCGAGACAGTGACCATCCGTTCTTGCGTGAAATGTTGCAACTGCGTTTAGTTCATTGTGTTCCTGACATAGTAGTGTCATCAAATGTCAGAGATGTCCCACAGGCTCCTTGGGGCTTTATCAAGGAGGTTGTTGATACATTTCTTTTCTTGAAAGTTAGATTCAGCCTGGAGTACGTGTTCACAGCGAGTCGAAAAGCAATTTCTGCGGCACTGGTTGACTCTATTTTCCCATATCCTTTGTATCATGCACCTTATTTAAATCGACCTTATCAGGATGTACTTAAACGCGTCCGAAAAATGTGTGTGCCTCCTGGAGTAAAAACATTTTTCTTTAAATTACATTCGGAAACACTACCTGTTAAAACTTGGTTGAATTCGAGGGGTTGCTTTGTGCCGTGGTCAACAAACTGTCGGCTCTGTCCACGTGCCGAAACCATAGATCACTGTTTCGTAGACTGTAGGGACGCTGTATTTTTTTGGGACATTCTCCAGCGGACACTTAAAAAGGACATTGACCTGACTCCATACTCAATTAGGTTTCTACCGTTTAAGGTTACAGGTGGTCCTCCCTATGACATGTTCATTGTACTTGGTTTATATAGTCTGTGGAGAAGTAGGCTCTGTGATCGCCATGCCGAAAGCCCGCGAACTACAAAATCCTTTTGTTGGATGCATGTGTGTGTTTGCCTGAGTTATAAGTGTGTAGTTCTGTCCACTTTGTAATACACCTTCAGTTTTCTTTTCCATGTAATAAAGCAAAGAAAAGGAAGGCGCGGCCGAGTGGTAGAATCGCGCGCACCTTTAGTCCCACGTCGCGGTGGCCACGGTTCGATTCCTACTTCGCACTGTTTTTTTTTTCAGCCGCATAGGACCTAGTTCTGTAGTCTTTCAATAGATGGCAGATACACAAAGCACGTTTGCTTTCGGTTCTGGTTTTTCAGCGGCGCATTTTTTAAAAGCCGCGTAGGACTTCGTTTTATAGTCTCCCACCAGATGGCAGAAACACAAAACTCATGATTTACTGTCGGTTCTGGTTTTCCAGTGGTTCTCTTGAAATATTATGTTTTCTATTTTTCCTTCCTAAAATACAGCAGTGTCGTGTTCATTTGTTAAGTCATCGCATTTATGAAGATTTTATTCATTCGACATCATAACTAGAAGCATGCGCATAGCTTTTTGTTATGCAAAAAAAAAAAAACTTTCGTGCTTTGTAGCGTGGAACCAGGCAGAACAAAATGGCTATTCTTATTGAGTTCTTCTGGAAGGTCTGTTTTCTTCAGCTTTCACCTGTCCTTAATGGCGCATACTCCGAGCCAATCAGGTCCACCTAAGCCACAATGCCACCCGGTGGCCAGTGACATTCCAATGCAACATTCGTGCGGAACAAAGGGTCTGCTAATGTTAGTCGCTGCTCGAACGTTAAATATTTCTAAAGATTCATCCAAATAAGGAATGCACCAACTAGGAGAAGATGTGCAGTGTGTGGATTAATAGCTACTGTTAACGTGATCCCTACAGCCAAGTGGTAAGAAACCATTTGAATAAATGTCCCGTGCTCTGTCTGCCCCGGTCGCTCTACAGAGAAGCTAGCTTGGCTAGCCGTCAGTATTTAGGATCACCATATGGTGTCGCTTGTTCGGTGCAGTTGCTTTTAATGCGCAGCCTTCTTTGGCGAGTACCCCAGCAATCTGGTAGCAGAAACGGGTCTGTAACACGAAAAAACTTGACGCATTTCCTACATGAATACGTAGGTCTTTATAAAAAGGGTTGGGGTGGACAACTTGAAATTGAAAGTGGCATCAGCATAAATTTGGCCGTGATAAAGGGATGGGCCAAGTTGAATTTGGTAGTGATATGGGAGTGGCCCAACCTAAACTTGGTGTGAAAGGTTAATGAGCCAAGCTGAATTTTAGGCTGATATGGGGGTGGCCCAACCTAAATTTGAGGCGATATAGGGGTGGGTAAGCCTAAGTTTGGGGGAATATGGGGGGTGGGCAAGCCTGTATTTGGGGATGATACGTGGGTGGGAGAACCTAAATTTGGGGGGGGACATGGGGGGTGGGTGATATGGAGATGGGCTAACCTAAATGTGGGAGTGATTGGCGGTGGGCCATCCTAAATTTGAGGTGATGGAGGGATGGGCCAGGCTAAGTTTAGGGCTGATATGGGGATGGGCCAACCTGGATTTGGGGATGATATTGGGGTGGGCCAACCTAAATTTGGGGTGCCTCGACTCGAAATTTCGAGGACGATTTATCAAAATTCGTGCGTGGACCAACTTGAAAATTAGGGGTGGCCCTATTGAAATTTGGGATTGGGCCACCTTGAAGTTTAAGGCTGGGCAAAAAGAAAATCGGGCCTAACCGACTTTAAATTTGAGGGTGGGCTAATTTAAATTTGAGCGTGTGCCAACTTGAAATTTTGGGGTGGGCCTATTTAATGTTTGGGATGGGCCAATTGAAATTTGGGGGCCTGTTTACGAATAGCTAGACAACACCAGTGGTCTTTCTGCATGTTTTTCATCATGGCAAAGTACGTACATTAATAATTGTTACCAAATACCCCTCAAGGTGAGCTACCACTCGAGCCTTCCCAGCCCACTGAGCTAATAATGTCACAGGAGTGCTCTCATCGTGGCGACTGCGACGTTCAATGTGGAGATCCACAAGAACAAATCGCAAACCGAGCTGACCATTTTCACATCAATGTCATCGCTAACACTACTCGCTCCTGCTCGACGCAACACAAGCTTACAACGATCATAATTCACCTTTCAATCGCACGCTAGTCGACACGTTCTCAGTGCACGATTTCGTCAATCATCTGGATAGGAACCTTGCTGGATGTTTTACTGTTATGTTGCATCGTTTTTCACGAAAGCCTTCTGCCGCAAAGAGAATAAATTTTTGAGATTGACGAGGCAAGCTAGTATATAACTCCAACGGAGCAAATGTGTAAAGGGTTATAGTGATTTTTCAAAAAATATGTGTAAGTAAATAAGATTTCAGATGGTATTGTTTCGACCGGGCAACGAATTCTTCTCGCCTGTCACAGTGCTTTGACCGAAAACCTAATCATCTTGCTCAAATGTGTTGCCCCAATACTACTGTGTAGCATTGTAATGCTACTACTGTTGCCCCTGTACTGTGTACTGTTGTTGATATTGTAGTAATGTGGAGTTTTCCCCTTCATAAGAGCACAAAAAGAAAAAAAGATATTACAGATAGTAGCTAAGCGCAAAGTACATTGGAAGATCTGAAACCAGCAATTATATTTAATTTGCGGGTTGGTCTCCGCTGGTAGATCGCTGTCCGATCACTTCAACGAATTTTGTTTGTGTGCAACTGCAGTAAAAACAAAGATACTACCATTTCTTTGCCAGGACCTTTATGCCCTTCACACACACAGGAAGGACACCAGATAATTGACACTGTCAGTTTATAAAATGATATTGTTTTGCTAATTTGAGTGTAGGGTGGTGTCTGCGAACGGAATATTTACTTATTATCTGTCCAGTGTTAGCCGTGAGAAGCACTTCGGTCTACCATCCCCATGAGGGCATACTAGCCATTGTAACGCTTTACTCTAGGGCCTAAATAATGAAACGTTCCTTTCCTTCGAGCGCTTCCTAACCTTACGTGAAGCCTCCTTAAAGCGAAGGACCGATGGAGGAAGCAAGCGTACCTGGGTTCTAGAGTATCTCTTAAAAGCTTTACGCGAACACCATTATTCAACAAAAAGTTTTGGATCATCGCACAATCTTCAAATTGAAGAGCCAATATAGAGAAGCGTGGACGCTTTCTTCTAGTTTTGTTTACTGAACTTTAATAAAGTAGCGCATTACAGAGCAAAACGTGATGTGCTCCATAAACGCTGGCACACCGGCGTCGTGCAACGCCTAGCAACGCCTAGCAACGCTTCCATGCTGCAAGCGCTACTGAAACGAACATGCCTGGCAAGACGTGCCGTGCTCGCGCTTCTCCGCAGGTGGGCGACAGCGCGCATGCGCAAGCAAAGGTCACGTGGTTAAGCAGTGAGGTGAAGCGCTCATTCAGGGCCAGGAGCGGCGTAAAGACGCATGAAGGTAGCTTTGGAGCTACCTTATGCTGAGGAAGCACTAAGGATGCCTTCACCGAGGGCCCCTCAGTAAGGAAGCTTTCAGAGTCACATAAGGTGGCCTCACCGCAATAAAGGCTTCCTTACTGAGGTAAGGAAGATTTCCTTGTGTGCCCTAGGACAAGTGCTAAACACTTGGTGTGCTTTGTCCTTCCCGCAAGTCGTCCATCCATTCTGTTATGGAGACCATCAACGTTGTGTCCGTCAGGCCTCCTCCTGATCGTAGCTTCTCCATCGCGAGAGTGGACAGAGAAAGGAAGCTTTCTTCACAATCAGCCCCAGCGGGATTCCACCACTCGTAATTGCTGCAATTTGCATTCAGTGGCTGGGCATGCTAACTAAATACTTAGTTTCGCAATGCCTAGAGCGCGCACAAAAAGTAGAGCTTTGGTCGCTATCACTACCACGAACCCATGTCAATGCAGACATAAGTACGTGAAAGGGCTGGGCATGCTAACTTCTGCGCTACCACTTGCCGCCGCCACATCACATTTACTATGCATACCTGCTTCTTGTTTTATCGCAGACGCATGCAGGACAAACGCGGATAATTAATTGGATTGAATTCGAAAAACGTTTATTAAGCCTCAGTAAAGCGTGAGGGCGAGCTTCGGACGCGGCCTACGTCGTCATCGTTGCGGGTGCTCTACGAGGATCCCCGCTCGCCGTTGCCGGCTCACCAGGCTCCTGCCTAGCCAGCGCCTCGATGACCAGCTGGACGGCCTGGAGTTGTTTTTCTTGGTCATCGCTCCGCTTTGCTTCCTCAAGCTGCGGCGGTATACGTCCTGAGTTAGCTTCACTTGGATGTTTGGAGCAATCCCATAGCATGTGCTCGAATGTGGCCGTCTCCCTGCAGCACTCTCTGCACTTGTCATGGGGGTGCGATTCTGGGTACATCCTATGCAAGAGCGCCGAGCTTGGAATCGTTCTCATTTGTAGTTGCCTGAATAGCGCGGCCTGCGACCTGCTCAGCCCTTTGCATGGTAGCTGGAGAAGTCTGCGGGCCAGCGGAAAGCCTTGATCAGTTCATTATAGCTGGTCATCCGGTCTTTGGCGCTGAACCTCAGCGGGAAGCCGTTGCCTTGGGCGCGGTCGGTTAGTCCTCGCGCTCGGGCGTGTGCCGTTTCGTTGCGATTGGCATGCTTCTCCGACGCTTGTCCTGCGTGCGCCGGGAACGACTTGATTCGAGTCCTCTTGTCGCGGTCTGCCTGTCGGAGCAGGACGCGTGCCACCATTGGGGTAATTCTTCCTTTGGCGTAGTTCCTAACCACCTGTCAGGAGTCGCTGAGGATCATGTGGCATTCTCGGTCTACGAAGGCCAGGGCGATGGCTATTTCTTCTGCTTCCTGCACTTGCTTGCTCGATGTGCTGGCGGTCACCCGCACGTTGCCTCCGGAGTCGACCACCGCGATCGCGAAGCCGTTGCGGCCGGCATATTCGGCTGCATCCACGTATCTGGTGCCGGTGTCTTCCGCGTGCAGGTCCGTCAGTGCATTGGCTCTAGCGCGTCTTCTGCCTTCGTTGAGTTCCGGGTGCATGTTCCTCGGCAAGGGCTCAACCCGCACGTTCCGCCGTACGTGGTCGGGGACGGTGCATTTTGGTCCCTGCTGTTCGTGATAACCGATGCCTAGACTGCACAGGATCTTTCTGCAGGCCTTTGTTGATGACACTCTTTCGAACTGAGCGGCTCTTTGCGCTTCGGCGAACTCGTCAAGCGTGTTGCGTATGCCCAGCTGGAGGAGACGTTTCGTGTTGATAGTTTCGGGTAGACCGAGTGGTGTCTTGTGAGCCCTCCGGATTCGGATGTCTAGCTTGTTCTTTTCGCTTTTCACCCACTTGTGGAAGGCTGCCACGTACCCTATGTGGCAGAGTACGAAGGAGTCTATAATTCTGATCAAGTTTTCCTCCTTCATGAGTTCCTTCTTGGTGGTAACGCGCTTGAACAGTCTAGTGGCGTTGGCCGCCTTACCCATGATGCGGGTGACGGTGTCTCCGTTCCTGCCGAGCGCTGCGATCGTCATGCCCAGGACTCGGATCTTGCTGACCGTCGGTATTGTGTTACCATCGCTGGTGCGGATCTTGATCTTTTCGTGTTTCCTTTGCTTCTTGACTCTGTGCGTTTTGGTCGGTTGGTAAAGCAGGAGCTCCGACTTACTTGGGGAGCAACGCAGTCCGTACCTTCCAGGCTTTCTTAGATCGTGTCGACGGCCGTCTGTAGTGTGGATATTATGCGGGCATCATAGCCCCCTTCCACCCACAGCGTAAGGTCGTCCGCGTATATCGTGTGCTTCAATCATTCAAGCTGCCATAGAATTTTGGCAACTTGAATCATAACAAGGTTAAATAGCATGGGTGAGATGACGGAGCCTTGGGGAGTGCCCTGGCTCCATAATGTCTTCGCGGCCATCTTCAGGTCGCTGGCTCTGAGCTCCGCCGTGCAGTCGGTGAGGAAGTCTTTGAAATATTTGTACGACCTCTCGCCTAGGTTAGATTGGATACCTGCGCGAGGATGACAGAGTGCGTCACTTTGTCGCATGCGCTTTCTAGGTCGAGTCCTAGGACGGCTTTGGTGGTTTCGCCGTCGATGTCCTGATGTTTGATAAGTAAAAAATTTCAGTGCCCTCCCACTCTGTGAAGAAAGTGACCAGCAAAGCTGTGTATGTGGGCCCCTTAATGGCGAACTGCACCTTCGCCGTATGTCGGCCCCGCATTGCACTGTCTTCGGGATCGGCCCACGTATGGGGAGTGCTTAATGCCTGCTTCACTTCCGCCGCAGGCAATGAAACCTGATATCACAATTCTGTACATTGCATCTAACAGCACATCTAAAGCGGGCGAAATTGATATATTACGCATGAATCTTAAAAAAAATTTGTAATGTGGAAATACAACTTTTCCACAACCCTTGTTCACCGCGTAACGACTTCACATAAGATATAAATCGGCATATTGGGTTTGTCCGCTTTGTATTGTCTAAAGGATGGTGTTCACAGAACCGCCGTATCAGTTCTTGATGCGGAGTTATTAATTTGTAATCTTCGTGCTTCTGTATTTTTCGCACTTATGAATTTTTGAAAATCTTTTACCAAAATTCAAGCCCTAAATAGAAATTCCGCTTCCAATAGTCACTAGAATTTACCTTTCTCTCCCGAATACAGCAAATTTCATTAAAATCGGCCCAGGGGTTATCTCAGAAAAGAGTTTAGGCGTTTTACATCTAATTGAATAGGTCGCGTCGAAGCTGGGCCCGAGTTAAAGCTTACTCTTAACGACTTCGTTGTAAAAAAAGGAATAAAAGAATAAAAGAAAAAAAAACGTTTCATCCCTCAATATCGCCGCCTCAGATTTCGTCATGATGGCACCGCCACAATCGGCACGGCTCCGTGCGCAGCTACCAAGCTCTTCACTTTCGTTATCTTCCTTCCCTCGGCGGCAGCGCATTGTCTTGATGCCAGCGATGCGCAAATCTGCACAATCATTCCGTAATGCATCGCTTCTGCGACCAAGCAAGATTTCGGCGGCACACGTTCACTGCCGTATTGACACTGAAACTTCAAAATGCTTGCCTTCGAGAAAGCAGCATGAATAAGAATGGAACGCGACTATGTGGCCATGGGGAACATGTTCACGGAGCCATACTATTGATCACAGCATCACAAAAGGCTAGATGTGGTCAGGTTGACTTTACAGGTTTGGAAGGAATGACTGATGGGCTAGTTCCTTCATATCACATAAAGAACAGCGCTTAAAGTTAGAGCAGTTTGTGTGTGGTTCCTCCTTTGTGTCCCGTCGTGAAGTGCTGTTCTTTCTGTGACTTTACAGTTGTTCTTTTAATGTGTCAGTTACGTCTTCCAAGACCGTTTACTAGGAAATGTTTTGTTCGCATGGCTCTTACAGAAGCATGTTTAGTCGAAATGTTTTCGGTTGGCGGCATAATCTCGAGGACGGGCTCCAAACTGCTCATTTTCTTTAGCCACGTAAGAATCATTACTGAAAATTTATTTAACGTAGCTTTGTTAATTCCGCAAACAACGTCTCAACTTACTCCGCATCTAGAGGTTACCAATGTGAACACTCGAATGATAAAATGATGTTAACATTGTTTGTAACGTTTCGATAGTTTTGTTTCGTGCAGTTAAAATTAGCCGGAATATTAATGGAGCTGTAGACTTATAAAGTAAGTGTGAAAGCTTGGACAGGTTATCTTGGCACAAATCAACTTCATGAGCTTAAGCACATGGCCCAACCTTGCACGTCTGTCTTTACAACCGATTCTCACACATTATACAAGAAGCACCCCAGCGCTACGGTACATGCCACAAGGTGTGCGAGAAAATTGTGCGCGCTCCCGATTAGGTTTCTGAGCGTTGGTGGCATCAGGTTCGCTTTCCTGGCATCATAAGGAATACAAACAGCTTCCTGGAGGAAAGCATTGGGCACATTTCGAGTACTTTGTAACATATGAATCAGCACAGATATGTACGTTAGAACGAAAAGTACTGAAATATGAAGGTGAGGGTTTCGCTGGATGTATTTTAGCTGTCTAATGATAAGATCTAAAGAAAAAATACTGTTATTTTGTGGCAATTAATGCTGAAATGAAATATGAGCTCTGAAACAGTACCCGTGGTGGAACTGGCCGCTGGACTACAGGGCTACACTGAACCACGATATGCTGGTTTGATAAATACCAGTAATTGGAAAGTTGTTCCCTCTTGAATTTCCTGTGTGTCGCCACCGCTGTGCAGTGTTGGGGGCCCTTTTTAAACCACAAGCCCTATGTTTCAGCTAATATTGAAAACAACTGTATTCTTTTTCTGGGGGGGGGGGGGGGGGGAGGCTTTTTTTAGCGTCTAACGGCAGTTCCAAAGCTATCAGTTAGCTCAAGATGCGCCTGCATATGTTCCTAATATCCAGTATGTTGTCACGGATTCAATAGCGAAAGAGCGTTATCTTATCACATTGGGCACGTAAGCGAATACTGGCGTACATTCTCCATCACATTTGACGACCCGAGATTGCGCTGCAATGTACGAGCATTCCAATCTGACGAACCAACGCCTTGATCCACAGATCGCAATAAGAGGAAGAACTTTTCGCGCAGCCATCGTTATCTTTGTCATTTTCTTTTCCAGCGTAAGCTCATCTTTTAATGAGTAACATTCGTGACTCACTCTTTTGGGAGTGTTTTCTTGTTGACATTACTACGACGTGAGAGTATAGAGGTGCTCCATCTTCATTGATTGAATACTCGGAAACGGACTAGGCGTTTTCTTGCGTCTGCGTTTACACATTTACCGCACCAATTTAATTTTCATAACGTGCTTTTTAATTTAGGGGGCTGTAAAGCACAGCAAACGTTTATTAACAGGATGTTTTAATAACAGGAAATTTAAATGCTTATTAGTCGGCTTTCACCCCATGGTAAGGAATTTCAATAAATATATACTTCTGATAATTAAAAGCCTATCCGTTTGACAACGTTTCATCTGAGTTCCCCTTTGCAAGGTGATACAGACTTGCAGGTGGTTCGTATCAGGGACCCTCGACATCTGTCGAACCGCCAAACAAAGGGTTAGTCCAAATGTTTCATTTCAGGAAGGCGTGTTACCCTCCTGCCTTTCATTCCCGTTCGCAAACACGCGTAAGATGCAAAAGCTGCGTGAAGAGCGTCGTTAGTCCAAGCCAACGAGCTACCGTAACTCACCTCGCCTATATCGCTGTCATTTAGGCTTAGATAAGAAATATATATATATATATATATATATATATATATATATATATATATATATATATTAAATCGACACATCACGAATCCAAAAAGAGCTGCCCGCGACCAGCCCAGCTAGGATTCTTTCATTTCATACTTCGTCGTAGCGGCTAATAGTAGCTCACGAAGCAGAGCACTAAGTGTGGTTATGGCAGAGAAGGTTTTTTATATACTGTCTCGTCACCAACCGAAAATTGCCCGCCGTGCTACTGGCCCTTCCTAGAAAATTGTATATGTGACGCCCAGCCATTTGCAACACAGCAACCTTGTTAGGCGATGAGAGAGTCCAGGTGAGGGACAGGGTGGTTATGGAGATAAAGACACGCTATTTTCTGCAGTACCTTAGGAATCCATGAATGAATGCCTTCCTTTATTGAGAAAAAGGAGGAGCAAGCATCAGTGGAAGCACGTCTCAGCAGTTTGGGAAAGAAGCGGGGGACAAAGAGGAAACGCTGGGGCCCGGGTGGCAGGCGAAGTCGCAGCTTAGGGGCGAGAGAATATAAACAAGAGTTGGCGAAACCAGTTGAAATCCAGTGTAGATGTGTGATGTGCCGAGTAAGTGATGGGAGTCACCGCGCAGCATCCGTCCTTTGCGGCACTATAAGCTCCCGCCATTCCTGGTAACAAACATTTACTGAAAACCAATCTTCGCAATTACTTATTCATCAGCCATGCCTAGTCACGTATTCCTTAGTGGCAGGGTCTGTGGATTACAACTACGCTGTCCCGACAAGTTACAATCATAACGTGACGCTTGCGGTTATGGATGCCATACTCGTGACTCTTACTGTACTACTACTATACTGCGCGAATACGATAAACATTGGTTTACTGCACAAGTTAGTGAACAGACATTTTAGAACCGCGTTTTTCGCCTTACATACGCTCAACGCACGCACCATTGCAGCATGTTACGGTGCCCGTCCCTTCAAGACAGGGACGCGAACGCAAACATAAGAACGCGTTAGAAGACAGGGTCTTGGGCCTCGTGCCAAACATATCCAAGCCAACAATATGTTAACAATCATGCCGTCGTTTCTATGCAAAGAGGTTATGGAGTGACAGTCCAATCCGCCACCTACGGAAGCGCGTGAAGCCGCCAGGGGCACACATTGTTAGAGGAAAAGGAGCGCGGCCACAGTACGTGGCTGCGGTATGCGCGCGACGCAACCTGTGCTTGCGGTTCTGCGATGAACAAATAAAATTAAACCCCTGTAGGAAGTACATCAGTCCGCCATTGTGTGTCGCTGTTGTCAAAAATAAGATGTCATGGGGGTGGGTGCCTTGTGTTCTGTGTACAATATGTTGCGAGAACTGAAAAACAGTCGTTTCCTGTGTTCTTCATTCAGTAACCTGCCAAGTGCATCGGCACTGTGATGCCCTTTCGTCGATACGTGGTGCCGGCCCACATTGACACAGCATGAACTCAATATATAGTATCCTTATGCCATTTCTTTAAAAAATCACTATTTGTGTAAATGAGCGTTTTTGGTTTAAACCTAGAAAACAAGAAAAAAATATTTAACGGGAGGTCTCAATTTTGTCTGGCATTTCAGTTTTAGCTGAAAAGAGTCGGTGAAAGCAAATTTACAATAAAGCTAAGGCGACCCACAATCTGCACGCAGCCGCAAGCCTACATGCACTCCAATGAGAATAACCTGCCAAAGTTAAGGTCACGTGTCAGCTGGCGGCTCAAGCAATCTTTACTTTTTTTTCGTTTCTGCATCCGTTCTGCTTGCGTCTGTGGCAAAAACGTGAAGTTTGAATGCAGATAAACAGAAATTGGCGGAGGCAGGTGGTAGCGTAGTGGTTAGCTTGCCCATCTCCCAAATGCAAGATGGTGCATTTGGGAGACGCGCTCGAATCCCGGTGGTTTGTTTTTGAAGACAGTTTTCTGTGCTCTCTGGTGACTGCGAAGCTCAGAATGAGGCGGCATCCTGACGACAACGGTTGCCGTCAACGTAACAGAATAAGCGGGCGTGCAAGGTCACACTTAAAGCCGAAAGCACATTTGGAGGAAATACACTATGGTCTTGTCGACGAAAAAAGGAAACGTGGCGGGTAACGAGCGGTGTTGTTGAGCGAGGCTGTAGACGGGCCATAGGCTGTAGACACCATAGACAGGACCATGGTCCAATCCCGGTGCTCAGCGGAAATATACATCGACAGCGTGTCAACTAGCGTGTAATTGATACTTCATTAAGGTCGTGGCTTGTTTGTGTTGTGTCTAGCAGGAGCGAGTAGTGTCAGAGGTGACACTGGAGAGAAGGCGGGGAGAGAAGCCCGCTAAAAGTAATTGAGATTAGCCATATTGAACGTCGACGCCATGTTCAATAAAGCCTGCGACTTCAATTGCTCAGCCGCCAGAGAGGCTTGAGTGGTAGCATACCGCTGGGCGTATTTGGCAATCACAGCGATAAACACACACTTTGGGCAAGTAAACAGAGGAAAGGGACGTATTGAGTTGGCCGCCCTTTTCGAGCTCTGACATAATTTGAAAAATGAATGTGGCGAAGTATGCCGCACAAAATAGTATGTGTCAACCCAAATGAATCAGCGTGGTCATACTTGCGCGACACGCCATGGTGGCCTGCCACAAGGACACCATGTAGTTGCAGCGATGAGAGTTTTCGTTGGGTAATTGAGAATAAAAAAGAGCACATCAGAGACGGCCGAGGGACATTTCTAGGGTACAAGAGCACATTGCCCTCCCTCCAAAAAAAAAAAATCACGAATAAAAGCTTACGAATAGCGACATCATAAGATCGACCTCTACGGCGTTTGTTGATCTTGTTTAGAATGACGTCAACATTTCATTCAGTATTTATCTCTGAGAAAATGAGTTGAAGCTCCGTTTATTTGCATCACAATAGCAGGCGTAACCAGGCAAACATTGACAGCATTTCATTAGAGAGTGCCTGTCTACTCTGTGGAGATTACGTATGAGAAAGACAACAAACACAGAAAGCTTTGCTTACAGCGATTCGCACAAATATGCGATTCACATAATTTTTTTTACTATAAATTCAAGTGCTCAGGAATGGTGCTCTTTAACGCAATATTTCCATTCATAGTGAGCAAGAGCGGCTGTCGTATCCACAGTAGAATTGATTTAAATGGCTTTAATCCCATGGACATTATATCGTTGCCAACTTCCCTGGGATTGGAGTCGTCAAAATGGGATACAGTTGACAGGGAAATCAGGAGGTTGGTGAACGGCAAGAAGGCAGAAATTTACACAAGACCTCAGGGATATAAAATGACTTTTTCCGCAGCTTGGTCAGGGGGCCACGCAATGGTCCAAATCCTCCAAAATATGAACAGAGGCCGACACAAATGCGGGCATTTTGGGAAAGGTGAAACCGCTGGAAATTTCAGGACAGCATTAGCCTAAATATAAAAGATCACTTAAATATAAGAAACCATAACGTTGACAGGGTGGCCAAACTCTGGCACAAATAAATTGGCTGATGAAGCAGTTCAGCTGAAATGCAATGGTGCAAAATAAGGCGAGAATGTCGGCAAGTGTTGAACAAAGGTCAAGTAGGTCCTGTGGCCAACGCCAGCGCTCAACAGCTGTCAAGCGACTGCACGTATTAGCGAGATGCCTGGTCGTCAGTAGTTACAGTATTATTCGGGTCTGGAATATTGGATGCGGACTCCATCACATTGAATACAGTGCATTCTACGGTGTCATTCTTCGACAGATGTCACCGATTCTCGCGCGATGAGGATGGGAACAAATTGTCTCACGTGCCGGCTGTCACCTTCCTCCTACTGCCAGCATTCCTTCCCCTCCGTAGTAGCTTAGCGTTTATTGGGTTCGGCTGCTAATCACGAGGTCTCGGGATTGAATCCCAACCACGGCAGCCATATTTCATTGGGTTTGAAATGCGAAAACCCCCGTACTTAGGGTTAGGCGCACGTTAAAAAATTCCAAGTGGTCTAAATTATTCCCGAATCCTCCACTATATGGCGTGCCTCATAATGAAATCGTGGTTTTGGCAAGTAAAACCTCATAATGAGTTATGTAACATTCGTCAAGGATGTCCTGGGCAGTCGCACAACTCTTGAATACAACTAAGTGTCAGGAGTTGTGCGCGAGGTCTTTTGAGTATATGGACAGCCTTTATGGCGTTCGATGGCTGCTAGTCTACATTGCGGCTATATAATGAAGGCGGAACGGCAACATGGTAGATAATGTGGAGAACATACAAATCCCGCATATATTACTGCACAATAATTTTAAATAGCGTTCTTGCTTCACGCACGTGGATAACCGCCATAGGAGACTACTTTGGAAACTAACTGCAAGTATACTGTATATGTCGTACCCAAAGGTGTACCTGGCCTGGTGGCCTGTAAATGGTGACGTAATATTGCGAGCAGCTTCAGGCATAGCTTGCTAATGGACGACGACACAGACTGAAGTGACTAAAGGAAGAGTGCACAGGGGACACTAAAGACGCTACAAGGACAGGCGCCCAGTTTTAAGTTTGCGCTTATACTTGGCCGGTATTTTATAGCGATGGCTTTTCCGATTCTATGCTTGTTCAGAATTTTCGCGCTTGGCCACTGGCCAGAGCGACGGTCTGCCCACATTATCAACGCGATCAGGCGGCTGTGTGGGGTGGATGATAAGAATAGCATAGAATAAGGCATAAGGCATCGCTACAAAATAGCAGCCCTTGTCGCCTCTTTAGTGTCCCGTGTCTACTTTTGCGCTAGTCTCTTTAGCATGGAATACCAACTAACCCGGTCTCACACCCTGCGACGACACAGGGACAGTTTGTTCAACTCTTGTTTCGTGACTTTTGTGTCATGGTGAAAAACCAACATATCCATGTATATGATTTAATACTTATGCACATCTAGATTTGCAGCTGCGGCGGCAGCCCACGAGTGCGCATTGCAGAGTCGCTAGTGAAATAATTGTGTGCACCTTAACGAATTCGATAACGGAAAATCAAATCCGTCCACGACGGCGTCTCTACTAGACGCTGTGCGATGTTTGGGCGTTAGCAATGTGTGCCGACTGAAGAAAGGCTGTCCCGAAATTCTTCTGACGGTTAGGCTAGCTCTTTACTCCGTAGAATGAAAAAAAAGAAAAAGGAAAGGAAAAGAAAAGAACCGCATCAAAAACCCAGAATGAACTATTGCTCGTCGCGACTAAACGCTCTTAGGATGACGAGTAATTTCCAGGCGATGAGCGAATACGCTTTATCAAAAACACTCATAACGCCGGTGGGACAAGCATGGTGGCGAAGTTCAATGCGCAGGCAGAGTTTCTATTTTTTTAAATTTTTGTTTGGTTGACGTCAGCACGCGTCACCGCGGGAAGTTTGAAAAGTTTAAGGTCAGTACGCCACGTGGTGGCTCTCACGCGAACTAAACCCCTTGTGTCCAGAAAAGCTGGATACGTAAAGAACCACTTTTGCCATTCTGGCGACCACAGTTGAGCGATCTGAAATATACTTCAACTCGCACCTCTAGATTCAAGTCTTAATTAATCACACCTTTTGTTCCTGTATAAGGTGGTCCATGACATTATACATTCCTTAAAGCTTCTTGATCATATGCATTTGTTCGTGCCGCAACAGTATACCAGGTAGCAGTCTGCATTCGTTGCCTGGGCTTGTTACAAGATTGTTCTAATAAGACTCGACTCCAAAACTTACTTCAGAGTTCATTTCCTGTGTTTTGTGTAACTGTAGATAATCACGTAGGATTAACTCCCTGTGTTATTTTTGCGTGTTTCCTTTTTCCCTATTTGTTTCTCTATCTTCCATTTTTTTGTCTACTACATTCATATTTTCTGTACATTTTATCTCACATAGTGCTCGTTAAGTGCACCAGTACAAAGGCTGTCTAGCTGTTCCTGGGCACTACAATAAAAATTTGAATGATTGATTATTATCGTAGAATAAAATTGTGCTTTTTAAGTATGTGCTAATATACTATTTCAGTGCAGTAGCTTTTGTGCAATTAAGAAAAAGGCATGAATTAAGAAGAGAGCGCGAAAATGATAAATGAAAGGTAGGGAGGTTAACCAGGACTGAGCCCGGTTGGTTACCCTACACTGGGGAAAGGGAAAGGGGGACGGAAAGATTAAAAGAAGAGAAAGTCCACTGGGGATATCAGTCGGTCACTCAGTCCGGATCACAGACGCTGACTCAATCCGCTATCTTTCAAATATTGCAGCAGCGCTTTTGTGGCCTTTTGTAGCTGCGATATGCGAGCCATGGTCCTAAGATCTAGTTCAATGTGAACGGCTTTCCATCTAGCTGATTGAGAGCTGTGCAGAGGTCTTGCCGTTCATCTTCAAAAGATCGGCAGTAGCACAGTAGGTGTACTGTGGTTTCCTCGACACCGCAGGCATTGCACTCGGCGCTATCTGCCATTCCAATCAAAAATGCATATGCATTAGTGAATGCGACGCTCAAACGTAAGCGGCACAGCACTGTTTCCTCATTTCGCGGAAGACCTGGTAACAGCCGCAGTTGCATAAAGGGATCGAGGGAATGCAAGTGATGTTGAGTGAATTCAGGTGTGTGCCACTTTTCCAATGTCAAAAGAGTGCGCTAGCTTTCCTAAGTGTTGGGCTGCGTCGGTCCGCGATAAAGGTATAGAAACAAAGGTTGCTCCTTCGTGGGCTTTCCTAGCAGCGTCGTCAGCGAGGTCGTTGCCGGAGATACCGCAATGGCCAGGCAGCCACTGAAACACGACGTCGTGTCCTTTCATGATCATGCGATGGTGCATTTCTCGTATCTCCGACACGAGCTGTTCACATGACCTGCGACGAAGCGATGACAGAAGACATTGTAAGGCCGCCTTTGAATCGCAGAATATTGCCCACCAATTAGCCGGTTGGTTATTAATATAATCAACGGCTCCTCGGAGGGCAACAAGCTCCGAACCGGTCGATGTTGTCAAGTGAGAAATCTTGTATTGGATGCTTAGTGACCGTGATGGTATAACCACTGCGCTGGTGGAACTGGTCTGAGTGGAAGAACCATCCGTATATATGTGGACTCCATCAAAGTAGAAAGTGTGCAAACAATCCAGAGCTGCTTGCTTCAAGGCCAAGGCAAGCAGGTCAGTCTTCTTTTTTTATCCCTGGAACCGTAAGACGCACTTGAGGTTTTAAACACCACAAAGCTGAGGTTAAACGTGCTGAGGGTGTGAAGCCCGATGGTAAGGAGGCACGATGGATGCTGACCTTGTTGTAGAAGGACGCCTGTGGTCGTCGTTCTGGCATGAATTAAGAAAGTGCAATAATATGCTATGTGCCTGATCATATGGATTGTGCTATTAATTTCTTCTGAGTTTTAATAATGGCTGGCTACTCTACGCAGTGTTGTGCAATAAAATATTATGCCACAGCAATTATTGCGTGCCTCGCAGAACAAATTGAATATATCTTTCTCAGTCAAAACATCATAGCAGGCTGAAAACAATAAACTGCAATTTTTCTTTTTGTAGTGACGAAGTGTATAAATTGTGAAAATAACCTGTTTATATATTTCTTATACTATGCAAATGAGCTGCTCCCATACATTCAACTAAGTGCTTCAATAGTACGACTTGGCAAAGGGCAACGAAAGACTCCTATTAAAACCCTCTAATTCTCAAGCTTGTATTATCTGACGGTGTTATTTCATGAATGTAAAGACAAACAAACTTGATATGTGGAAACCAGTTACAATATAACATGGCCCTTACACTGTGAAAATTTTTTGTAGCAATACACTCAATGTGAAGGCCTCCGGATGCGATATTGATGGATCAAAACAACCTAGAATAATAGAGGTGCTCCATGGCTAGATTTGGCAGAATCAAGAATTGGGGGGAGACCATATACGAATTATACATTTTAGCTATTCAAGTGTTTTTTGTTTGTGTGTGAGTGCTACAGATGTTTCAATTCTGTCTTGCTGATTTTCTCAGAACCCACTTTTTCACGTTTTTCTCATGCACCA